>NC_056731.1:1840431082-1840518955 GCF_019279795.1 Protopterus annectens
GCTCCACCAATAAAAACCCCAAGCAATTCTGGAAATCCATAAACTCACTTCTCAATCCAGGCTCCAAGAATAACCCCTGTCCTGACCCAAGTAAATCTGACCTCGAACTAGGCTTTGAATTTAACTCATTCTTCATAGAAACTATTTCTGACCTGACCAAGACTTTCCCCAACAATCCATCTGTCCTTCATTCTTCTCCATCTAACTCCCCTAATAACCTTCCCCTTATGTTTGAGCTCAAACCTGTCTCTACTAACTTTATAAAGACTTCTACCCAAACTCAAACCTTGCTCTAATGCTTCTGACAATATTCCCTCCTCCTTCCTATAATGTGCTGCTGCTGATGGTATAGCACTCCCAATCAGCATCATTATTAACAGATCTACAAAGGAATCATACGTACCCAAACTCTGGCACTCAGCTTATATTCTTCCTCTTCACAAAGGAGGCAAAAACACCAACATCTCAAACTTCCCCCCATTGCTCTGCTCTCACCAATTTCCAAAATCCTAGAAAAATGCATCCACCTCCAACTTATGCCTTTCCTGACCCAAAACCAATTTTTTACACCCACCCAGCATGGTTTCCGCCCAGGCCATAGCACTACAACCACTCTACTCTCTTTCTTAGAAACTGTCAATCAAGCCAGAGATTCAGGACACTTAGTATCTACTGTTCTGTTCTGCTTGATCTCTCTAAAGCCTTCGATACTGTTTTCCACAAACACCTTCTCTATCATCTCTCACACCTACATCTCTCACCAAACACTTTATCTTGGTTCTCTAGTTACCTGTCAGATCACAGGCAGTTAAATGGAAGAACTCCACCCTCTATCTTCTTACCTACCCTAACCGGCGTGCCACAGGGGTCCATCCTCGGACCTATGCTTTTCAACATCTTTATCAATAACTTTCACACTGCTATTCCTGATGCCAAAATAATTCAATATGCAGACGATTCAACCTTAGTCTGCTCTGCCTCAAACCTCCCTGAACTGCTGACTAAAACCCAAACTAATTTTTCAGCTACTGAAAACTGGATGTGCCAAAACCACCTTTCTCTCAATGCAAATAAATCAAAAATTCTACTGTTCCCTCCCATAAAGACTTACTCCTACGACAAAAATGCTCCGGATCCGTAGCACGAGCCTAGGGCCTCGAATCCCTCGAGAGGACCCTCTCCATGACATCGAAGGCCGAAGGTGAACCGCTCTCTCTGGGATCCGAGAGCAGCCCCCTCGGATCTGACGTGTAGATCGGCACCAGAGCCAAAGCGATCGGACCCGAAAGAGAAGTGTGATCCGACTGCATCGGAGCCGAAGACACACTCACCCCTCTGGATCCGAGGCTCAGCTCACGGGCTCGAGAGCTCGGATCCGAAAAAGACCCGACAAACTCGAGAGTAAAGCTGGCGTCAAAGAAGCGATTACTATCGGCGCAGACTCCCCGGCTCCGAGGCTACCTGGATCTGACGGCTCCGAAACCTGATAATGGATCGGAGAAGGAGCAATGGGGGCAAAGAAGGGGGCAAGAGCACTCCCATCTGCATCTGGGCCTGGAGGAAGCGACGCATCATCCGGTCCATGTCCGCGTCTGAAAGCCTCCTTGTTGATCTAGAAGAACCCGCCGAGGCTGGCCGGGAAGGCCGCCTCGACGACCTCTAAGGTGGCCGAGTCTCCTCCTCCGACTTCGGGGAGAAACGTGGAGAACAGAGCCGAGAGGGGAAAGATCTGGAGACCTTCAAGGGAGAACAGAGCTGATTAGCCGGGGGGCCGAGGGGGCAGAATCGGCCCGCCGCTTGTGGCTCCTATGCCTCTCCCTGTCCTTGTCTCTTTCCTTCTCTCTATCCCGCCTATCTTTCTATCTGGGGTCCCTCTCTCTCTGGGACACAGTGGGAGTTTCAGTCCCGGCCAGGGGAGCAGGAACCGTTGGCTGAACAGCCACAGCCGCGGCTGGTACCACTAAGGGAGAGGAGGAAGAAGTAGAATCTGTGGGCAAGAGGCCCGCTAGGATTAACTTGGCCCTCCTGTCCCTCAAAGCCCGGTGGTTAAAGGCGGCACAGATTTGGCAGCCTGATGACAAATGAGCCACCCCTAGGCAAATAACACACTGAGTGTGGCCATCGGCTGGGGACAGCTTATGGCCACACTCAGAGCATTTAGAAAAAATGGCCTTAGGGCCTTCGGCCATGACAACTAACACACACACCCTCACACACAGATAAGGGGAAGGAAAAAGCTAAGACTGACTACTAAATTAAATTAAGCTAAATAAGCTAAGAGTCGATTAATGCACACACACACACACACACACACACACACACACACACAATTTAGTTTGAAAAAAACAGAGCAAAAAACCCTATTAAACAACTCACAAAACCGCCAGGAGCTCATCACTCATACTTCTAGAAGCCGCGGCAAACGAGATCTGAGGACTGGAGGGAGGTAGCAGTGTATTATGGGTAAGGGGGAGGAGCTTGGAGGTCGGATCTCTAGCTTGGAAAGCTGCCGGTTCGGATCCGGGTCGGATCTGATACCCACAGGTTGCTGATCAAATGAAGTTAACTACTTCAGATCCACCTTTCTCTCAATGCAAATAAATCAAAAATTCTACTATTCCCTCCCACAAAGACTTACTCCTATGACAAAAATGCTTTCAAAGTCATTAGTCAAACCAACTCACCAATAGAAGTGGCTCCTTTTGCTAAATTACTTCGTATTACTATTGACGAACACCTAAAGTTTGGTATCCATATTCAACAAAATATAAAGAAAACCCACCAAAAGGTAGGTATGTGTTACAGGAACAATCTCTTTCTCTCCAAGTCTACTAGGCATACTCTGGCAAATACTTATCTTCTTCCTTCCTTATTATACGGAGCCCATCTTCTTACTAACCCTGTCCTCCTCCATCATCTCCAAACTAGAGAACTGCTATAATAAAATCTCTAAATTTGCCACCAAATCCAAAAATTCTGCCCATCACTGCCTTACCCTTCAATCTCCGAATTGGCTAGAACTCACAAACTACCTAGACTACCTCCAACTCACCACTGCACACAGACTTGTATTTCACCCAACAAAATGTCCGGCTCTAACAAATATCCTTCCCCCTTATACCCCTAACAGAAATCTCAGATCTGAATACCAAAACTTAATTACTATCCACAAACCTAAACAACCTGCTGGCCAACTTCTCCTCTCTTTCTCACTATGCAAGAAATGGAATTCCCTCCCTTCCACTCCAAGGACAATATCAAACTCAGAAAACTTCAAAACCCAGCTTTTCGAATACCTGTCCACTAAATGGAAATGCACCTGCCTACACCCTACCTAATTCTGTTTACATATATGCCCCCATAAGATTTTCTCCCAGGTTCCTAAGCTCTCTATAACTCTCACAGCTATTTTTCTAATGAGTGGATCTAAGCTCTCTACAACTCCTATAGCTACTAATCACACAATTCCAACTATGTAAATATCATCTCACTTTAAATGAGTGCACGTAAAGTGTTTCTATGTGTGTATGTAAAGAGTTTCCACACTTAAAACATAACGATGTATGCTCAAATGAATCTGTACAGTACAACCCTCATGAGCAACCATAATGGATTTTGTTGATTATGTATGACACTGAATGTACATAATTGTAAACTGTTCTATACACTGTATCTTTTATATTTTTTGATCTCTACTGTATTATGTATCTTGGAGCTTTTCTCCCCGGGCCTCCACTGAAAACGGGACATTTGGTCCCAGTGGACTTCCCCGGTATTCAAACTGGAAATAAAATAAATGGCACTTCAAGAAAATCTCCAGTTCACTGACTGGAATACCTCTAGAAGTGGGAGTAAACTGGAAACAACAATCCTTATATTAGAATATAAGTAGGGTACAGACGTGGCTGAATACTTTATAAATGTATGGAAACATGCTAGTTTGCTTCTATATCAACCTGCCATTTTTTTAAACTTGAATCAGTTTCTGTGACTCTTACAGTCATTTACATTATGAATTATTTATAGTCATATTGGTCTATAAATCTTAGCTGTATGTTCCCCTAGACTGTGAATTAAACAAGCTTTCATGGTATCTACTTTTAACACTGACATATATTTTTTTTGTCCAGCACCATTACAGCTAACATATAACACTCTTGGCAAAATACTGAAAGGAGATGTTTTGCCTTTCCATCAAATAGGATGTCAAGACTCTGCATTCCTTTTCACAATTGCTGGGATCACAATATTAATAATGACTCCTCCATGTATATGACTTAATCAATAGAAAAAAAAATCATGGTTTAATCTGGAAAAAGACTGCTATTCTCCATTGGCTATTCTTCAATGTGGATGTCAAGAAAATATTGACAAAAATAAGGCTGACATTTGTCACTATTTAAACTTTAGCTATGTTCTCTTGAGAAAGTGAAGTGAGCTGACTTCTTTCAGCTGACCCCTGTTCCAAGTCGCCACAATGGATCAAAGGCCTGCAGAACAAGTTTTGGATAAAATGACAAGTTTTACAGTGTCCAGTTGCCAACCTAGAGCATGTCCATTCTCTGAAGGCTCACCCATGCACACAGTCACACTTACAGCCAATTAGAGAGTGTCCAAGCCACCTGCTTTGCCTTGAGAAATTGGAGGAAAACTGAGCACCCACGGAAAACCCACACGAACACCAGATTTTTGATCTATAGCACAGTAGTGACCCAGTGAAAGCTCAGCCAGTACTGCTACGGAAAACTCTAGCTCTCTCACTTCATTCACTTCTACTGCAGTCATACACACTACATAATGTTTAAATGAAGTTTAGATAAAGATGTCTAGTGCTCAGAATACTTGAAAGAAATTAATGGCATTGTATGTTGTGGTGTCCCTAGAGAAACAGATTGCATTGTCAGGAAATGCACCTTATAACCTTAGGGAAAGTGGCATTGGATTTTGATTAAAATAACGCTGTAACTGACTTCTAATCATAACAGCATAACGGAACCACAAAGTACAATGTTTATGTATATAGCATTTGTTCTGCACAAATTATTGAAACTGTGTGTACTAATAAAATGATCCTTCATTGAGGTTAATACTGTGTATACATATGTATATATATATATATATATATATATATATATATATATATATATATATATATACACACACACATATATCGGCACATAAATACAATATTGAAATATCCAAAAAATAAATAAATAAAAGCCCTGCAAAAGAAGACATTCTACAAGACAAAATACACAGAATGACTGGCTGTAAAATTATTGACTGCAGAGAGACAAAGTGAGCAAACAGGTAGCAAATGATGCCAAGTATAAAAAACAAATGAAAACTAATCAGAATGTAAAACTGAAGCCTAGCTGACACTGCGAAGTAAAAGAGGAATGGGACTGAACACATAGAGGATATTTACAAGAAAATCGACACTGTGGGTGGGAATGCGAGTGACGCAGTGAAGTGGGTGTTACTTTGGACAGCTTTAGTTTGGACCAAATTTTAAACGCTGGGATTGTCCCTTTAAGCTTCACATTCAAAACAATGAAAATCTTCCCAGATCAAGCTAAAGCAGTGTTACTGCCTCATCAAATTAAATGTGGACATTTTCACCTTGTCTGACTCCTATTGTTTAACCCTGAGTCCAAGATCAATCACCCTAACACATTATCAAGCTTAGAATAATTCACTTGCAAACTATTTAATCAAGCTTCCCTTACCACATACTGTGCCAGTGATTTGAGTCAAATAAGTAACATAAAAAATGTGTTCATACTTCAAATTTCCTGCCTGTGAGCCAGAAACAGAAATGGAATAGGTATGGAGAAATAATTGCAATGCCAATCTGGAGAAACATAAATATGTATGTATACACATAAATATCAGCTGTCCAGGAAGAAAGTTGTGGATACAAACTCTGGCATGAGGTGAAAACACATTGACTTGAATGACCACATCACTCCACTTCAAGAACTGAAATGTTATAACTTATGGACTGGGTGAAAGTTATCCGTGGGTAAAAGTGCTATTAACCTATCTTGAATTATATACTTGACAAATTTGTGGTACCTACATAAGAATATCGTCCTGTGGTCCCACACCGTTAGTATATCATGTATAAGTATGTGTACATGATCCATTTATGGTGCTGTGATACAGCATAAACAGACTGAAAAACAGAGAGGAGTGAGAGCTGTCTCCAAATACCTTGTTATCAGTAATCACAGCCATTTATATGGTACAAAACAATTACATCTAGTAACATACACACAAAATAATATCTAGAAAATGAAAATTATTGTCATGCAAGAAATAGAATTAACAATGGTTCCTGTGTATGGAAACTGTAAGGTTTCATATACTGTGAAAGTGTAACTACACTACGGCTGCTGTGTAATGAAACTATAAGTACAGTAAAACAATACAATATACTTCCATGACCGATAATATTTAATTGGCCATGCAGATCTTCTCAGTTCCCAAGCTGCTACCTAAGGTCCAATTTAAGCACAGCCAACATTTTTTTAAAACCAGCTTCTCATACCTACTGCCCCATTTTAGTCCAGTACCTCTTTGACAAGGGACACTGCTTCTACATGTAATATTTCATTGGTAGGGGTTGATCCAAACACCCATTACTACTTTAGGAGTGATAACACTTGTGCTGCTCCTGGTGACAGTACCCTGCTCAACAAAACTGAATGTATTTTTTCTTTACAGTGGTACTCTAGTCAAATCGTTGTTATCAATGTAACAGTTACCTTACATACCCCCACCTCTTTCCTCAAGACTACAGATGTTATACCCCTGGGGTCTGTGCACACATGTTTTTATACTGACTGTTCAATTCTTGTAAGGCAGAGCAATCCACTGTGTATTCATAAAATGATGAGGTTGAAGTAGTACAGAGTATTCTGTATGGCTTGAATAAATGTCTGTACAGAAAAGTAACTTCTTAGTTTCTTTTGGTAGTGCTTGCTCTGTGGACCCTACCATTTTACCAGCCTTTATCACATAATGGGCACCCACTTAAGTAGTGCAGTCACAAATAAGGAAAACATGGTACACTCTTGTACTTGTCAAAAATGTTATTTTACTCATTCAAATTGAACCTAGTGGTCTTAGCTTCTATGGCAAAACCCCAGACTCTGTAAATATTGTGGCTTTCTATGAGCTACACCGTAATGCCTTCTCTGACTGGTATTGCCAGCTTCACTATTATTTACTGAAATTTATTTACTGGGAAAGTCTAACTGTGCAAAAATGTAGTGAATAATAACACTTCTATAGGAGGCAGCCTCAGAGATGCCATTGATGCACAAGGAACCATAGGTTTTCCTAAGGTAGTGGACATTAAGTCCTGTAAGAACAATGCTTCCCCCCCAAGGCAGCAATACCCACAAACCAAACCAGACTTCCAAGCCATGTCTCTGTTTTACACCAAGAATGCAGGGTCCAGGACCTGTGCACAAGTGTGTCACACGTTCTTTACACAGAAGTGCGGTGAACAGGCAACACATCATGATTAAACAAATAAAAAGGTCCACCACTGTAATTTGAAAATGGTGGTACAAATTGTGATGCCCACTCACTGGCCCAGTAATCAAGGAGCCTCAATCCTCACTACTAGCACCAGTGAGGGGCATGCACATTGGGAGGATAACAAGTACACACACAGTAAGGTACAATTTCCCTTAAGAGCACACAGAGATCACAGTCAGTCTGGGGCTGGTTTCTCACTTTCTCTCCAGATCCCCAATAAGACTCCCACCTGGCACAGCTATAGGGATCAGATCTCAGCCTAGTGGTCAAGCCAAAACCTCTAGCACACTTTCTGTCCAACCAGTGCTTCGTGTGCCTGCCAAAGTAGCTGACACACACACACACTGAGGTATATACAAACACACAGACACTCATGGGGAAGACTGGCACAGGTTCTCCAGCTGTGCCCCCCTTTCTGCCCAGACTATAAGGTAGTAGCAACTGCCACCAACCACTAATATCAGCTACTATAAGGCCCTTCCAAAAGGGTGACCAATTTCACTGTGTAATATTACTGTTATCCAAATAGTAAGTGTGCCGAGCAGCAAGATTATTGGAGTGGCTTGGACAGTATCATCAAATACATGCAATGTACTCTAAAAGCTTAAATTATCTTTATACAAAACAGCCACAGTTGACAGGTTTAAAAATATTTAATAAATAATAAAAACACAAGACAAATCTCAATTCAACACAGTGCTAATCAAGAATTCAGCGATCACAGAAACTTTAAAACAATATTGTAGAATAGTCTGACATAAATATAGAAAACAGCTAGGCTAATCTTGCTATATTTCTATCTAACTCTAAGAGGAATCACTGTTCTAAATACTACTTACATACAAAGCAAGTGCCAGTGAGCATGGTCACATCTAGATGAAGATACAGAATGCTCCATCTTTGTCTCTGAGAAAGTCTTAAATTGATAACACCCAGTTCTGCTGAGTCATTTCACACTGCATCATTTTTAGCACTTCTTTAGTTCCCAGTCTAACAGAAACTCAGCATTTACATTTCTTTGTAAGCTGCACCTGGCCAGGAAGCTACATCAATAAAAGACACTTTTACATGTAAAATCTAGCAATTATCTCTGTCTTCAAACAATAGAAAAAAATTGCTAGCCCAGGGGTTGGGAGGGTGGCCTAATAGTTAAGGTGTTTGCCTTACAAACACAAGGTGCAGGGTTTGAGTCTCACAAGGGATAATTGGCTAAGCTTAAAATGGCTCGCAAGGGCAGTTAGCTTAGTACTAACCTATGAACATCCTGTCTCCGAGCTTAAGATCAAACACAGTGGTGGTAATTCTTTACTTAACAGCTTTCTTCCGGCAGGTTGCACTGTGGTTACATTTTTGTAGTTCAGCACATAACACAGTTTACTTACATTTAGTTTTCTTGCATTTGTAAAAACAAGCCTGTGGATTATATTAATATTTACAATGACATAGAATTATCTACAAAATTCTATCTAGCTAGGCTGGCAGCCTTCACATACCCCGGGGGAATGGGGAAGGATATACTCAGATAGACCTAACCCTCTAAAGCAACGTTTCTCAAGGGTCACTTGAAAAACTAGCTTGAGTTCTCCAGGAAGGGGGTTCCTTGAGAACTCAAGCTAGTTTTTCAAGTGACCCTTGAGAAACGTTGCTTGAGAGGGTTAGGTCTGAGTATATCCTTCCCCATTCCCTGTCTTGAGAACCCATCTGCATTGGCATTGCTAATCTCATTGCTGTGCTGCACTGACATATCATATGCTTGCAACCCTAGGCTCCATCTTAGCAACTTGGCATTTTGATGGTTGGCTCTGTGTAACCATGTTAGAGGACTGTGATCTGTAACTACAGTGAATTTCCTCCTATACAGATAAGGCTAAAGTTTTTGCAGTGCCCACACTATGGCAAGACATTCCTTTTCTACAGCTGCATAGCATTCTTCCCTGGATTGGAGCCTATGACTGACATAAGCCACTGGGTGCTCTTCTCCCTCCGAAGAAATCTGGCTAAGTACAGCCCCCCACCCCATGGTTCATAGAAATCCACCTGCACAATAAATTATTTGCTGTAATCTGGACTGGCTGACACAGGGGGTCCTCCCAAAGCTTCTTTAAGCTTTTGGAATGCCTGCTCACATGCTGTGGTCCACACTACCTTATCCGGCCTGTTTTTCCTTGTCAGGTCTGTATAGGGAGCAGCTATGGTACTATAACTAGGGACAAACTTTCTGTACTACCCTGCTGTCCCTAAGAATGCCCTCACCTGCGTTCTGATAACGGGTGCAGGCCATGCCTGAATGGCTTCCACTTTGGCAGGTTCTGGCCTGATCTTACCACTCTGCACTCTATGTCCCAGGTAAGAGACCTCTGCCATACCCACCTGACGTTTGCTGGGCTTAATGGTCAACCCTGTCCTCTGTAGTCTGCCCAGCACCTCCCTGACATGCTGAAGATGCTCTTGCCAGGAATGGCTGTAGATGACAATATCATCTAGATATGCAAGGGCAAACCCTCCTGCTAGGATATGATCTACCAGCCTTTGGATAGTTGCTGGGGTATTTTTCATCCCAAACTGCATCTTTGTGAACTCATACAAGCCAAAAGGAGTCACAAATGCTGCCCTCTCTCGAGCAGTGGGAGTCAAGGACACCTGCCAGTAACCCTTGGTAAGATCAATGGTGGTAAGATAGTTAGCCCTACCCAGCTGCTCTAGGGCTTCATCCGACCTAGGCATGGGGTAAGCATCTGACTGTGTGTGACTAATTTCCTGTAGTCCACACAGAACCTGGTGTTGCCATCCTTTTTTGGCACCAGTACCACTGGGGAGGCCCAGGAACTGTTGGACTCTTGAATTATCCCTAGTTCCAACATTTCCAGTATCTTCTCCCTCAGAGTCTGTTTGACTGTCTCAGGTACCCTATAAGGGGCCTGCATAATAGGCCTTTGGGGTCCTGTATCCACCTGGTGCTGCACCAGGTGGGTGCACCCTGGTTTCCCAGTGAACATGTCCCCAAACATCTGTAACACTGCTTGGATTTCTCGAACCTGGGTAAGAGACAGCTGTTGGGACATTGCTACCCCTTCCACTGAGGTGTCAGTCCGAGCCTCACTGAGGAGATCAGTCACCAGATCTCCATCAGACACCTCCTATAATCCATACAATACGCTCAAAGATTCTTGGGATTTTCTTAGGAAGGTAAGAAACAATTTGTTTTCTGATCAAGTTATGTTTGTAACAATTGACATGGTCGACTTGTTTACATCCATCCCTTATGTTGAAGGGCTGGTATTTTTAACAGAGGGTCTTAGGAAGTATGGCAAGTTCAACAATAGGGACATTTACTTGATCAACACTTTGATGGAAATAGTATTAAAAAATAACTTTCTTTACTTTGAAGTACAGTTTTATTGTCAAGAAAAAGGAGTGGCAATGGGTGCAATATGTGCGCCAACTTATGCCAACCTGCTGCTTGCATGGTGGGAATATAATTACATTTTTCATTCCACATACAAAGAAAACTGGGTTTTATATTGTTGGTTTTTGGATGACATTTGTATTTTCTGGACAGGAGGGATGGACACGTTTGCTGAATTTATGCAATACGTTGCCTCTACCACCAAGTTTTTGAAATTCACTTATACATGTGGACTTGATTCCATTGGATTACTTGGATGTGAAGATTACTAAAGATAAGGAAAATAAAACATTTAAATCTGAGGTTTACAGAAAAGACACCTACTGCAATTCATTCCTTCATTTCAACAGTGCGCACCCATTTGCTCAAAAGAAAAGTATTGTTAAAGGTCAGCTTGTTAGGGGTAGCATGATGACCTCAGAGGACTCAGATTTCTCAAGGGAGGTGCATCTTTTGGAGAATATGTTTTTGGAAAGGGGCTATCCTGCTTGCATGATTGGGAAAATTGTTGAAGAAGTGATTTCACACAGGCATGACAGATTTGCACCTATACTAGGTACTGAAGAGGTTAAAACAGGGGGTAAAGTGACCACAAGTAAGAATATTGGGTATGAAAATGTTTTTGTGCTGGACTATAATGGGGACAGTAATGTAATTACAGAATCCATTAAGGATGAATGGGGGAGATTTAGTGCACTATCGGATTTGGAACTTCACTTTGATGTACCTATTAAATTTGTTTTCAGGAAAGGAGGAAATATAAAAAATATATTAGAAAGTTATGGTGCTGGCAAAAGGAAAGTTAAAAGAGTGGAAACTTACAAATGTGGAGCTTGTCCACAATGTCCCCATATACTTAATAAACCAGAGGTGTACATTACTAGTCATAATAAAAATATTTCAGCAATTGTTTATAGTAATTGTGAATCAAAAGGGGTAGTATACCTTGTGACATGTGAGAATTGTGAATGTTTCTACATGGGGAAAACTGAGAGGTGTTTAAGGCGTAGGATTTACAAACACCTATATGACATTAAAAAGGGTAATGCAAAGAATGCCCTACTTAAACACAGTGAGATTAGTGGACACACATCATTTAAATTTTTTGTCATAGAGGTGGTCCAAAAGGATGCCAGAGGGGGACCATGGGAAACACAACTGGGTTATCATGAGGTTTATTGGCAGTTGATTTTAGAAGCCAATAAGTGGTTTGGTTTAAATGATACAATATCCCTGGCACCAGTTTTAAAGTTGTGGGCTGCCAAATTGTAAGTTCTATGTTTAACACTGTATATTTACTAGTTTGTTGAGGATGTTTTTTACACAATTTTATACTCACCAATTATCACACATTCATACATTTATACGTGCTTACAGTGTTCTACTACATTAAAAAATATTTTTTTTTAAATATTTTAATATGTTTTGAGATTTCCATCAGGTTATTTATATGAAAGATATTCAAAATATAACTGCTATAATGAAGCAACCAGGCAGTCCACAACAAATTGAAAAACATAAAAAAGACGTTTATTGCATATATAAATTGATGAGCGCTTTCGCTAAACAGCTTCTTCAGATCAAGACACATTTTGAGTAATCCCAATTGCTTATATAGACATTCAAATATTTTAAACCGATCACAAAAATAATCTAATTAATTCTATTTAAAGCAACATGAAACATTCATTTATAGCAGCATAAAATCTTCTTGTACATAAAAACAAAGAAAGAAACTTCCAAACCTTATGAGTACACAATAAATATAAAATAAATTGTATATATACATATAAAATACATGAAAGACACATATTTTAAAAAAATATATAAAAAGTATACCAATTCATGTTAACTTGTATTACTTAATATTCCTGCGCTTTTTCAGTAAAGGTTTGATTGAAGCCCTTTCATTCAGCCCATTGCCTCTATCCGCTCTAAGAATAATTATCCAATTATTTTCTCTATACTCTGTATGATTCCTGATGTCACCTTCCCGAATACTGGGAGCGATGACTTCAAGTGCTCTAAAAGTGAAAAAATGTGTGTCCCCACATCGTGTCACATGCTTGGCCAGGGCATTATGATCAGAATGTTTTCTGATATGACAGACATGTTCCCTGATCTTATCCCTGAATGCTCTATTAGTTTTGTCAACATAAAAAGACTGGCAAACTTGGCATTCAGCTAAATATACTAAGTTGGAAGCTTTGCATGTGGCATAAGCACATGATATAAATTCCTTGTGGAGATCAGGGTGAGAAAATTTTTTAGTAAGAATTGGTCCACTTTACAAGTGGACAAAGATAGTTGGTGAACGACCTCGCTTTCTTTACAAGAATAGAAAGAACTTGAAGATACTTTTATGTTACCAGCACAATACAAAGGAATATGATAATAGAGGCTCTACGTCCCCTTGTGGGAGTTGGAATTTTTGCAGTTATATTAACACTTCTGAAAAATTAAGTATAGAGAAAATAATCGGATAATTATTCTTAGAGCGGATAGAGGCAGTGGGCTGAATGAAAGGGCCTCAATTAAACCTTTACTGAAAAAGCTCAGGAATATTAAGTAATGCAAGTTAACATGAATTGGTATACTTTTTATATATATATTTTTTAAAATATGTGTCTTTCATGTATTTTATATGGATATATACAACTTATTTTATATTTATTGTGTACTCATAAGGTTTGGAAGTTTCTTGTTTTTATGTACAAGAATGTTTTATCCTATTATAAATGAATGTTTCATATTGCTTTAAATAGAATTTAGATAATTTTTGTGATTGGTTTAAAATATCTGAAAGTCTATATAAGCAATTGGGATTACTCGAAATGTGTCTTGATCTGAAGAAGCTATTTAGCGAAAGCACTCATCAATTCATAGCTGCAATAAACATCTTTTTTACGTTTTTCAATTTGTTGTGGACTGCCTGGTTGCTTCATTATAGCAGTTATACTTTGAATATATTTTTTACAATCGTGTAAGTCGGAGCATTTATCTGGTGGGTTACTTGCAGTTATTTTCTTCTTGGCGTTATTATTTATATGACAGACTTGTATTTGCACATATTTTAATACATAAGTTTATATTTGATACGTTCTCATTTTAGTAGGCTTGTTGACAGAAACAAGTCAGTAGTATGCTTGTCTTAAACTTTAATTTAATGTATGGTTTTAAAATTCACAACAGGCTTATTTATGGTGTATCTTGCATCTTAGGTTTATATATAAACTGTACTGCATATTCATATTTTATATCTATTTCATACTGTTTTAAGTTGAATGTTTTATTAATTAATGTTAATTGGATTATTGTCAACATTGACTGCATGCAATTTATGTAATTGGACACCTTATTTAATGTTGAAATTTGGTTTTGGACTGTACTCTGACGATGTTGCGGACAAAAACATAGTGCCTGTGATTTCAGGGTTAAAGTATTAAGTTTGGTGTTCTTTTGGGTTTGCTGTGTCATTAATACATTTTTTCCTCGGGTCAACGGCTGTCCAGTGCTCTTATTTTGGATTTGCAGTTTTGGTTTGGGCACTTTCCTCTTTTGGATTCAACCTTTCTTTTAGGTTAACTCTAGCCTGTCTGTGTGGCTATCAACTTAGAACTTTTGTTCTTAATAGGAAGCAAAAATGTCAGTATTTAAAGATGTATATAGTGTTGTATGTTATTATTAAGTTAATAGGTTTTAGTTTTTTTTCGGGGGGGGGGGTTGTTTGTTCTGAGTGCTTTCAAAAAAACAAAAAGGTATGTAACATGTGGCAAATGGGTATGACACAAAACTGTATACAAGACCAACCTGCTGAACAGTATATGCATGTAATATAAAAACTGGAACTAGACATTTAACACAAAAAAACAGTTACACATAAAAGGTGGTAATATTAACTGTGTAAGAAAATGATGCTTTCTGTAATGTCTTTCAATCTGAATGGTCTTATAGACAAATATAAAAAAGAAAAAGTAGTGAACTACATTAAAAATGTAGAGTACAAATAACTGTTACAGGAGACCCACCTGGAAAGACCTGAACATGTGAATTTGATAAAGAAAGTTTTTCAGGATGGTTATTTAGCGGAATATCTGGGGCAAAAGAAAAGAGGAGTACTTATATTAGTTGCAAGAGGAGCTTCAATTGTGATAGAAGAAGAAAAAAAATAATAGTGGAAGATGCATAATACTAAGATGCTATTAGCTAGGGCGGAGGATTACACTGGCGTGCATTTCCATCCCTATAAAACTATAATCTATAATGGAGCTTAAGAAAATTCTGGGAGAAATAATCAGCTTTCAACAAGGAACATTACTTATAGGTGAAGACTGGAATTTGGTTTGTAACAGTGAAGATGTGTCTGGGGGCCTAGAAGGGAAAATATAACAAAGGAGGGTAGATTTTTGAAGAAATTTATGAAAATGCTTAGCATGAAAGATGTGAATTCAGTACTAGGAGTTTGGAGTGACCTGGGATACAAAAACTGGGCTATGCTAGTTGGATTTTATATCTCACAGGAACATGTGCATTTAATTGAAGGTCTTGAAATGCACTCAATAACTATTTCAGATCATGTGTCAATAATAACTAAATAAAAATGCAAGGTAATGAAATAAAAATGAGACACTGGTGATTTCCCACCTATCGGTATGAAAAGGGAGGAATTTAAAGAATGGGTTTTAGAATTAATTCAGGAGCTACTAGAGAGGATATAATTTTCTTCTGAAAAACATAGCTAGGGAGTGGGATAAAATTAAAGTGGAGTTCAAAACTAGGGTGGAAATAAAAGAAAGGGAGATATGGTTACAAAGTAACAAGAATTATTTACAGGGACTGACAAATGTTAAAGTATTGCAAAATAGGGGGAATCTCTCAGAATAAGAAAAGGAACAACTGCAGAATGCTAAACACAAAATAAGGGATTACCTCAATACTATGCACAAGTTTAGAAAGATTGCTGTTAAGCAAATGTTTTTTCGATAAGAATTCTAGAGCACAAAGACTTTTAGCACAACAACCCAGCAATAGAAAGTGGAAAGGGCTGTCACCAAGCTTAGGGAGCCTATAACAAGGAAGATAACAAGAGATGCTGTAGAAGTATTAGAAATATTTCGGAAATTTTATGAAAGTTTGTATATAGCAGAGAAATATGGAAATCAAGAAAAGGTACAAATGGAAATGTTTATGGAAGAATTAAATATGCCAAGGTTAGAGGTAGATGAGGTTCAATTACTAACAGTTAGGATAGGAAGAGATGAGATAAAAATGACTATCTATAACCAATCTACAGGAAAGTCCCAAGAATAGATGGTATTCCTGTGGAAGTTTGGAAGTTAGGAGGGAAAAAAACTGATAAAGATCTGGAAGGTTTTATTTAACAGTATTTTAAGATGAGGAGAAATACCAGCATCCTGGAAGCAGGCGGTGGTAATGGTAATACCTAAAGAGGGTAAAGATCCATCATAACTAGCTTCATACAGGTCCATTTCAATATTAAACCATGATTACAGTGTTTATGTCTATAATGGCTAAAATAATGGGAAAAGTGATACCAAAATTGATAGATATGGATCAGTGTGGTTTTGTGGAGGGGAGACAAACATTTGACAACATTAACAGAACACTAATGATCCAGAGGGAAGCAGAATGTAAGAATATACCACTTTTATTGGTGGGTCTTGATGCAGAGAAAGCTTTGGACAGAGTAGACTGGGATTTCATGCGCAGGGCAATGGAAGCATTTGCTTTCCCTGACACAATTATAAGGTTGATTAGAAGTATATATGAGGGATCAGAGGCAAAAATTAAAGTGGGTGAGGTCGCTTAAGGTTGTCTGCTATCCCCTTTGTCGTTTGCATAATATTTAGAATCACTGGCAAAGAAAATATTTAGAATCACTGGCAAAGAAAATAAGGGACTCATAAA
Organism: Protopterus annectens; assembly: GCF_019279795.1. Taxonomy (NCBI): domain Eukaryota; kingdom Metazoa; phylum Chordata; order Ceratodontiformes; family Protopteridae; genus Protopterus; species Protopterus annectens. The sequence goes on from NC_056731.1 coordinate 1,840,447,968, forward strand.
TCCAAGGATATAATTGATATGGTAGCCAGGTTGTTGCGTCTTTCAGCTTTTCCCGGTTAGGAGTCACCACAGCGGAACTCTGGTCCGCTAATGATTGGTAGTTGATTTTTATGTGCCGAGTTACCAACCCTGATGCACAACCTTCAACAAAGGTACCCCATTCACGCATGTCTCCACGCAGAAAATGCTCTAGCGGAGAATCGAACCGGATAGCGTCTTACTGTGAGGCGACAATGCTACCGCAGCACCACCACCACCGGATATGGTAGCCAGGTAAAGATGACTATTTGCAGATGATATTTTATACATGACAAAACCAGAAAGCCATATTACAGTGTTGTGGAACATTTTAATACAGTTTCAGATCTTCTCGGGATACAAAATTAATGACGCTAAAAAATCCATGGGACCTGACAATATCCCAGGCTGCGTTCTACACGAACTACAGAATGAACTGTCACCCTACCTAAGTACCATGTTCAATCATAGCCTCACCTCAGGCTTTGTACCTCACTGAATGGCGCACCGCGACGGTTATCCCACTCCAGAAAGGGGGAGCCAGGACGGACCCCGGGAACTACCGCCCAATTAGCCTGACGAGCCTGGTCTGCAAGGCCAAGGAACGTATCATCGTGGAACTCATAAACAAAGACACTGGTAATCTCCAAACTCTGGACCCTACCCAGTTTGGATTTGTAAAAGGCAGATCATGTCTCCTAAACCTGATTGACTTCTTTGAAGCAGTCACCAAAGCCATAGATGAGGGTAAAATGGTTCACACAGCTTATCGAGATCTTGCCAAGGCTTTGAACACCATCCCCCACTCTGGAATTATAGATAAGCTCACTAAACTAGGTATAAATCCCTATGTCACAAGATGGGTTGCCAACTGGCTCATGGACAGAACCCACACTGTGAAAGTAGCAGATTCCAAATCCGACATCAGACCAGTGACAAGTGGAGTACCACAAGGTTCAGTCCTGGGTCCTCTCTGTTTGGTATCTACTTCTCTGAAGTGCAGGCTAACAAAGTTTGCAGATGACTGCAAACTAGGAGCCATAATCAAAACTCCTAACGATGTGGACAAACTACAAAAGGGCCTCACTGAGACAGATACCTGGTGTCAAAGCCATGGCCTGAAGCTCAATGTCAAAAAGTGTATGGTCAACCCCTTTGGTAAAAACTCTGTACCCATGAACTACCACATAGCTGGTAGTCTACTTAATGCCGAAAATGTGATAAGAGACCTTGGGACACAGGTGGACAGTAGTCTCTCCTTTGATAATCACATCGCCATAGTGGTCAGGAAATCCTTCTACGTGGCTCATCACAAAAGGATTCTCATCCAGAAAAAAAGAGGTCATTGTTCCCCTCTACTCATCACTCATTAGACCCATTATAGAGTACAACGCCCCTTTTGGTATGTACCTCACAAGACATCTACAACAACTGGAAAGACCACAGAAATACCTCACAAAGAGGATTACTAGCCTCAAACAGATTCCCTATGCAGACAGTCTCAAAAAACTACACCTTTACTCCATCGCATATCACCTACTCAGGGGCGATCTCTGCCTAACATACAAAGCTATGTCAAACCCAGAGCTGTTGGACATGCTAGAAATCCCAATCCCTCAGAGCTACATGCTTTAGGGACCTAAACCTTGTCACCATAATAAACAGAACATGCTAGAGGGATAGATTCCTGTCCCAGAGACTTCCCATACTCTGGAACAGACTGCTTATCTATGTCAAACAGAGCTCCTCATTAGCACTCTTCAAGAAAAATCTTGATGATTGAATGGGAAATGGGAAATTCACCCCGGGGATCACTTCTGTGGCTCTGCTCGACAGGGGCACAGAAAAATAATTTTCTTGGGTGGCGAAAGCCAGGGTACATCTTTTGGCTAGGCTTGCATGGGCCCTAGGGCCAATAGCCTAGTACCTACCTATGAACCTATAAAGGCAATAGCGGTAAATTATGTACCCGCACAGAAATTGGTCCTACAATATTCATATTTATGGGGACATGATAAAATGAAGCATTTAAGAGTATGGATTAGAAATGACTCTGTTGTGGCAGCTAATGATATGTGGGAGAGACTAAACAGAAGATAATACAAAAATTGAGAAACTGGAAGCTTTGTTATAGGGATATGAATACTAAGATACACGCTATTAAAATGTTTTTAGTCCCTTTGGTCTTATACAGAGGTCAGGCATATTTTATCAACCAAAGGAAAAGCTGTGGATAAGAGTTGAAGGATTTTATATGGGAAGGAAAACAGCAAGGGTCAAGTGGGATAAGAGGATTCTTCCAAGGTGGACTAGGATTACCCAATTTGAGGGGGTATTTTAGAGCAACACAGTTACGGCTCTTATACATAGCATAAGCAGAAAAATAGAATTCAAATTGGAAAGGGATGATGACGATCATGATGATACAGGGAAGAAGCTCAGGAAATAAGGATAGATTGGGATTTTGGATGCAGACTCTTAAGGAGAACAACAAAAATCATACAGAGTATTATATTCATAAAATAGCAGGGAGTATTGTAAGAACTAAACCAGCATGAGAATGGAGAAAAGAGATTTTGCCAATAGGGCAGACTGTGGTTAGGGATGCAGATAATAGGCAAGCAGAGGCTGTAATTTCTTGGAGTAAACTGGCAAAGGGACCAAGGTATTGGGAGCAAATAAGTAGAGAAAGAAAGGTAATAGAATGGGAAGAGGCCAAGAATTTATGTGGACTGCAGGTTAGAGATCGCCTTCCCTATCAAGGACTGATATCAGAGTATAGCCAAAGAGAGAGAAATGTGGGGCTCCTGAATGAAAGACCACCACTGGTAAAGTTTTTGACAGAAGCTGCCACTCAAAAAGGAGTTAGTAAAGTACATAAAATATTGCATTATAATTATAAAAATCAATCAGATTTGTTTAGAAAGGATTGGGAAGGGAGATTGGATAAGCTATTCACGAGACAATGTTGGGATATATGTATATCTCACAAATATGCAACAAAGTCTAGAAGATTTAGGATCTTTGCCTGGAAGTGTTTACATAGGTGTTTTTATACCTCAAGTAGATTCCAAAGAATTTTTCCTCAGGTGGATAGCAAAAGTTGGAGGTATGACGGGCAAGAAGGTGGTGGCTGGGAACATATTTTTTGGGAGTGTAATGAGCTGGTAGACTTTAGGAATTCCCTGCAGACTGTTCTGTTGGAGATGTTGGGTGAGCGTATTGGATTGACTGCGGAGATGATTTTTTTGAGCTATGATACAGAATCGGAATTGCCTAGACAAAGTAAAGCCTTGCTGAGTCTAATTACCGTGGCTGCCAAAAAAGCAATTACTAGAAAACGGAAATAAAAGTCTAGACCAACTTTACTAGAAGTAGTGAATATAGCAACAGAGATAAAACAAATGGAATTGGGATCTTTAGAAAAGGGAAGGAGCAAACTACATAGGAAAAAATAGGAATTGGGGGAACAATAAATGCAGAGAAGGAACGAGGTTTAAGAGGCAGGATTTGAATGAGCCATATAATGCTTAACTGACAGTGACTGGATAGATTATAAGTGATGTATAATGTTTGCAGCTACAGTTGTTTCAATGGTGTCTGTGACGTTTAATGTTTGCAACTAAAGTGGTGTCATTTTGTTTGTTTTTCATTTATATAAATGGAAGATTGCCTATGTCATATGTGCAAATTTAATAAAGATGTTTGTTGAAAAAAAAGAGTGGTTTGAATTTTTCATTTTATGCCCTGAAAGTGAGAACCCAGTGAAGTACCAGGGGAGGGACATGCACTGGACTGATGACAGATGATGTTCCCTCACTTCTACAAGGGGCATTTCAAGCAAACCTGCACCTCCTAAAGCATGATCAGTGACATCTCTCATCTGTGCCATGGAGATTACATTGCCCAATGTGCCCCTAAGTGAGCAAACCCTTTCCCACCACTGTGGGAGAGATGAGGGAGCCAAGCTCCTTCACCTCCCCACCTGCCTGGTTAATGCAGTACTGGGGCCAATAATTGAACCCCAAGACATACAGGTTGCAGACAGGGCTCCATTCCTATATACCACAGAGCCAGGCAGGACACAAGTCTCATCTGTACAAACATAAGACAAATTGGGTCCTAGATCTGGAGACCAAACTTCCCTCTTACATGAGAAGAATAGTATCAGTATTGTACCCAGCACCCTTGTCCTGTGACAGACTCTTGCAGCAAAATAAATTGAAGTACAGCTCACAAAACTATATAGTTCTTCTCTGTCACTTCTTCACTCCTATGTCACGCAGTCTGTGTTTTAGGGGCATCCCACACAGTTAACATCGCTGATGACTGCACCATTGTTTGGCTAACAATATGTATAGCCAGAACTTTTATTCACAGCTCTTTTTTTAAACGTGGTCTTTCCAGTTGCCTCTACTTTGCTAGCAAGCAAGCAATAAGACATGAAAGAATGGGCCTTTTAAGAAGTAACATGCCACCAAAGGGGATGGTGGGTGGTGAATCCTGATACCACAGGCAAATGGCCTCTCCACTTGTGGAGAATCCATAAAATGTAGGATATATATTTTTTGGTGAGGGAATTCATTTACCTGAAAACTATGTATATAAAGTAATATATCTGCTATCATTTAATCACTGTACTGAAGAAAATGCCACCTAGGCTCTTACTGTCAGGCAATAAGTAGTGCAATCTCCCCTTTTATTTTCTTTCTCATCTCAATCTCTCTCACACACACACACACCACCCTCACATATACATACAATTCAGACTCAGTATCAAAATGTACCTCAAAAAGTGTCAAGTTAAAGAAAGATTGGAAGACTTCAGCTTTTTTTTTTTTGTCAGAAAGTACCTAGCAACAAAACCTGAACTCATTTTCAGGCTCTGGCTTACTAAGAGTGAAAAACAAAAGCATAAACAACCTATAGTTGTTGGCATATCTGGTACTGTAAATTCTGACTACAAACAATACATGTGAACTATGATTACAGACTTAATGAGTTTGAATCACCATGTTAATCTGTCCCGTATGAAACAGAAAGTGAAACTAAGCCCATTTGACAAAGAGTGTATTGCACAACAGCCAAAACACTTTTGTACTGCTTTCATCTGTTTAACAAGTTTATAAGACTTCTGAATATTATACAACTGCGGTAGCATTGTTACCTCATAGTTAGACGCTGTCCGTTCAATTCTCAGTTAGAGCGTCTTCTGTGTGGCGACATGCGTGAATGGGCGTTCCTTCGTTGAAGGTTGTGCGTTAGGCCCGGCAAGCCAGCATGTAAAAATCTTTAGTGCCAATCATTAGTGGACCAAGAATTAAAAAGTGTATGTTGGTTGGTGTTAAGTATTTTCTGAATGCTTTCATTAAGTAACTTTGTATGGATATATGAGGTGCACAGATATTGGGCAGAAAGTGCTATTAAATAAGTTGTACAGGAAAAGGGAAACTGGTTTGTCGAGAAATGAGCAACTGAATTCAGAAACTTGTGACATGCTTGCTTTGTAGAGGCAGATGTGAACTTCAATAATTTAAATGGCATTTTTTCCACGCATTTACACATACACTCCACCTCCCTCTCTCTTTTGTGTCAAAAGGGCATCTTCACACACACACACACACACTTTTGCGTTCACAGAACCACGCGCGCGCACACACACACACATTAAGAAAAACAAATAAACAAATGCACACTTTTTTATGTTTCTTTTACACTCGTTAAACAGCTAAAATGCTGCTTAGCAAAGTGCAAAATAATGGCTGGATTGATATCGCTCTCGTATGCGCTCACGAGCGCGCGCGCGCGCGCACACACACACACAGTTCTATTTTTTTTTTATTTTACACTCGCTAAACAGCGTTGCTTAGCGAGTGTAAAATAATGAGGGTGTTTCGCTTTCTCGGAGTCCAAGCTCCATAGCTCTACTGCAAGTTTACTTTACAACTGTCCAGATTTTTGCAGAATACAGATTTTTTCTTCATATTTTTGGTCTGTTCTTCAATAAAATTTGTGATTTTCTGGCAAATCACTTTCACGTTCTAGTGATTGAAGGGACTAGCTAATGACATAAGTTTGAGTTTCGAACATTGTATCCTTCAGAAAAATGCATGTTAATACAAACCTTGTTATTCTAGCAAAGCAATATTTAAAGTCTGTCCCTATTTTTGAGCATCATCTCCCCCATTCTGTCAGGCTTTTTCCAGACTTCTAGCACTAAGAGGTTGATGGATGCACATGTACTCTCCTTACATTTCACAGGGATTGATGCTATGTCAGCAGCAGAACATAAGACTTGCGTTGCTGGTGATAGAAATGCAAATTGAGGGTTTCACTCATGATGAGAACAAAAAAAAGACTGGGGAAGAGGATGTACAAAATAATTACAGTAAACCGACACTGTGGGCTGGAATTATGTGGTGTTATTAAAATGGGTGCGACTTTGGTCGGACTAAACTCATGCCTGAATTTTAAACACTGATAAGTCTCGTTAACGTGGCTTGAAGTCCCAGACATATTTGTAGAGATAGTGCAAACCATGCACAGGGGCCCAGCGACACAAGTGCAAACACAGTTTGGACACAGAGTGGGTGTACATAAGGATTCTTCTTGGAGCCCACTGTTCATACTGGTGATGAACTACATTAATAAATGGGTCAGAGGGAGCAGATGCACAAAGTTGCTGTATGCAGATGATGCGACATTGCAGGTGGACTGTAACAAAAGCAGTTCAACAATGGATAGGGGAATGGAATGCAAAACTGAAAGCACACAGGATGAAACAGAGTACAGGTAAGACAGCTGTAATGGCAGTAAATGGGGTAAGTGAGCTTCAAGTACCTGGGTGGAGTGGTTGAGGATAAGGCAAGTCAGAATGAGGTCAAAGCTAGAATTACAGGACCTGCAAGCAACTGACGCAGAGTGTCAGGGGTAATGCATGGCAGAAGAATGCCAAACAAGCTGAAAAAATATTTATTTATTTAGTTAATTTTATTTATTTATTTTACTTGTTTACCGGGAAAGCCTGACTGGCAAAAATCCATTTTTAGAGGAGGTCAGGGGAGAAAAGTTCTACAAACAACAACAGTGCACAAAGACATATAAAGCATAGTATTTGTTAACCACATACTTAAAATCATACACAAGTTTCAGAACTTGACAAAAATAGATATTTATGCATACAATTAAACCCTTTGCCCTGCTGAATGAATAAGTTAAAATCTTAACAAAGCAAAAGTACACTCATTCAAAGTTCTCCATATACAGATTTTTTAAAGGGAGCTTACAGTGGATATAAAATATTGAAGGAAATCTATGATTCAGAGAAAAGTTTAGGAGATATAGTAGGAGGTGAAATAGTGTTATAATTTATATAATATAAAGGTAGCAGAAAGGAAAGGTAGAGGGAAAGCTTGTAAAGCAAAAGTAGTGGTTAGTTTATACAGCGTTAGTTGTTTTTAAGTGGTGTAAGCTAACCTGGATTGCATGTACATTTTTACACACACACACACACACACACACACTCTGCGAAAGTGTCAAAATCAGATACTAACACACACACACACACACACACACACACACACACACACAAGCACCAAACTATCATTGGCATAAATATAACAAGGAAAAAAATTGATAGTCTTTATGGGTGAGGGTGCCAAAATTTCAATAAGGAGCCAAAAGAAAACTTCTGTTTTGGTTCCTGCACCTGTTTGTCATCAGAGGAAACCAATTTGATCCAACTGTTTCAGGTCAGAATCCTCAGACAGATAATCTCCATTAAAATCAGGATCTTTAGATAAATGACTAGTGGTGGAAGCACCGGCATTACTAAACCAGGATACACACACTGTATACAACTGCCGGAACAAAGACTCTAGCCATAACCACCATTTCAGGTGAGAAACCAGACAGACTGCTGCCCCACTACCTGGTGGGTCTTCTGTCTCTCTTTAGAATGCACTACATTGATGGGAAAACATGCATCACCAATGGCAACAGATTCTGCACCCCTGACTTCCCCATACCTGAACCAGGATATAGTACAACCCTGGAGGATGTGTCTGACTCCTTCCTGTGTCATGAGCAGATGTGGCACCTATACATCATCACAGGACCTGGAGGTAAAAGAAAGTGAGTGGTCTGATAGCCTACCCTTGGCTGAGGCTACTGCAGAGTCACAAGCCATACACTGAAGCATATTTTTCACTTTAGTTTTATGTTTTTAGGTGTAGATAAGGTAGATGGAAGATAAGGGAGCAGTATTAAAGTCCACCAAGACAGGTGGCAAAAAGCCAAATCAGAACCAACCAACTGCAGGTGGAACAATAAGCTCAGTATCCAAAGGAACAAAACCCCAATATTCACCTTTTAAATAAGTGTAAAAAGACTATGTATATAGTGAAACAAACAGAATACTGTATTGAGGAAAAGGCCAGTAATCTCGTTAGTCCAAAACTAAGCACAAGTACATATCATGACCACTCCCAATTAAATAAAAAAGTGCCTAATTTCAGCCACATATGAACAAGAACAGCCTAAATTAGCCTTAGATAAACAGAAAGCAAACTTACAAAATCCTGTCAGAAAGAATAATAGTGCCAAAAGTGCAAGTAAATGGTGACTACACTCACCAGAGTCACAGGTAAATAGTGACCTTAACCAATATTACCACAGTTAAGTATTACCTGTACCCACCAGTACCTAAAATGAACTGTGAGTTCACCCACTAGTACTGCAAATAAGTGGTCACTTTATCCACCATTTCCAGGGATAAGTGTTAGCTGCACCCACCAATATCACAGATGTGGTGACTGTACAGACAGTATCAAAGATAAAGGATTAGTTCACCTATCAGTACCAGAGATGAGCGTTGATTGTACCTACCAGTACTTCAGATGAGCAGTGACTGCATCCACAGGACAACATGCGATTGCTGACTTTGCCCACCACTACTGTAGATATGTGGTCATCAAGCCCACTTGTTCCAGGAATGAGTGGTGAATGCACTGACCTGGACCACCTATAAGTAGTGACTGAAACTTTGTCTCATTGTAAAGTAGATAAACTATAACAAGTCAGAGAGCTGGGGGAGCAGACTTTTTTGAAAACCCTCCTTAAGTGGGTAATTTGTTGGTAAATATTTGACTGTCAGAAGAGTTGGGCTTGCTGGTATTAAGAAGGACATGACAGCAATAGGATATAGGCTGAAAAGCATTAAAATGAGAAGCAAAATATCAAAACAAGAATGGCCATAAATGTTTTAAATAAAACAGAAAAGTACTGTGTAATAGAGATGAAGAGTATTGTATCAGAGCGAACACATAAATACAGAATCGGCCCAGAAGCATAAAGAAAGGTGAAGAAGTGAAAGCAATATGCTAGGGTGTGTACCAGTGTGTCTGTCTGAGATGGGGGAATTAGTATAGAATTACCCGGTTAACAAATGTAAATGAATAACAAATAGATAAATAGACTGGAATGTGTAAGCATGGACTGTCATACTGTGACCCTATAACATCCAAAGGCAGGCTATGAAAGGTGGTTGTGCATTTTAGTAGCAAATTATCAGTAGTAGAGCAGTTGCAGACACCAGTAGAGTACTGGACAAAACCAGAGGTGGGTCATGCCATGGCATAGACGCATGAAATTAAGACTCAAGAGCAAGAGTGTCACTAAGCCTGAGGTCATGCGTTGGGGATTTGGATAGTTGATTGAGGAGTGGTAGACAGTATAAAAATGAGCCAATATGACAGAGAGCAAAGCAATGAAAGCCTCTAGGAAATGAGGAAAGTAAAAAAAAAATGTATTTACTAGTTTCAATGGACAGTCCATTTCTAGACATCTTGTTGGAAACATTAAGATTAAGTTATTACACAATCACACCATAAAGCATATCTACCAGAAAATAAAAATGCACTAAAACTGCTAATATAGCAAAGAAACTGTCACTTCCCCTAAAAAAATTTAAGGTAAAATAGTAAACTTCAGGTGGTCTGAAACACAGAACATTCAGGTGACGAAACACTCTTACTGTACACAAGCACTAACTGGTAAAATCCAGCAGGATATATACAACACAGAATGTTCAATGATGAAACACTGGTAGCATACTCACAGACAAAAAAAAACTTCAAGATATATGAAACACAGAAGATATAGCTGACAGAAAATATTGTTTGCATATATACATACACCAATGTGCATGCTCATTACAGCAGAATTACATGCTTACACTGGATAACACTGTAGAATTTGCCAAAGAAAACCAACTTACTATACGCATCTATATTAAAAAGAAGAAAGCTCTCAGCTGGCATAGCTGGAACAGCTTGGATGTACACAAAAAGCTTTCATCATGTTAAAATGAAAACATGACTTCCCACCATCTTAGTCCTGGCTATACAACAACACATTCATAAAAGAATCAAGACACTTACACTAACCAAATAAATAAATAAATAAAATTTAATGTTAACCTGCCACATAAAAGACAGTAAACCTGACTACAATACAGAGTTTTGAAAGATCATGACAAGCTATGAACTTCACGTCTCATGCGAGTTCATCTAAGAGACACTAATCTCAAAGAAAGAAATGGCAAACACAAGATCTCAAGTATGAGTGTGTTTGCCTAAAGAGATCTTTAAAAATGCATCTTGAAAGAATATATTGTTTAAGATTACAATAAGCTAAATATTGGGACATTACTGAAAGTTAATCCCACAATTGCTCTTACTTCTTAATCAGACTTCAGTTCGTTAGAAGCAAGCAATGATAGTTTACTGCAGTCTTATTCCATCTTTATTTAGAGCAAATCACATATCCATCCTTTAATAGTCCTATCTGTTGTATAATATTTGCTCAAAAATACCTACCCATAATCTTTACCGTCGCTCACTATCTGCAGTCCTTTCCAAGTTGTAACCTTTGATGTCTCTCTCATTGTGTTGGTTTGGAACATGCCTCTCAACCTCTTAAAGCAAGAAATCTGGAGAAAGGTATACATAATGGGGAGACAAAGGCCCAAAAATAAGGACACTTTTTAAATATTGCTCTCACAAACTTAGAAAGTTGATAGAACAGGTTTTGTGTTACCACGAGTTTTCTGAAGGGTATGAAGTCTGAAACTTACATGTCTAGTCATTTTCTGACTTCAGCCCTCAATGATTTGCCAGAAAACCACAATTTTATAAGAAATAGTCCAAAAATATAAGGCAGAAATGTGTATGCTCTGCAAAAATCTGTGCAGTTGAGAAGTATGGTTTGCAACTATCTTGTTTCAATTATATTAGTTTTGCTCCATGCCTACTATCAGTCTTCTATGGGGGCATCATCTGATCAGCCATGAAAGTGCACTGTGATGTTGTCAGTATGCCATAAATGACCGCATTTCTTATTTTTATAAAACAATACCCCTCCCACAGTGGTGACATGGGCATTTTCAAAACTGCAAAGACTGCTTATTTCAGTTTCTACATTCATTCATTCAGCCTCACATGCGCTTACAACAGCTACAATCACTGGCTTGGATGACCATGTACTCATCCTCCCAACCTGTCCCTCACTGCATAAAAAGCTTCAGCTCTTCACAGAGGACCTTGCACAGAAGACATGACTAATGTAATGTGATAACCACAGGCCATACTCTCCATGGTCATGTCCAGCCTTCCTTCATGTACCATTAAGTGTCCACACCACTGATCAAACTTGGGTTTCCCAGAATCCACATTTTCATTAGTCTGATGTACTAATACAGGCTGCCTGCAGTTATCTTTGATATCCACTGATGCACTAACTGCTTGAACTGAGAATAAATTGAAAGACATTCCATAATGGCAGTGCATGTTAATCTTAGGGCATACCTCTCAAACGGATAGCAAAAAAAAAAAAAAATCTGGACAAAAGAAAAACTAATTGGGGGGGGGCAAAGGACTAAATGGGGGAAGATTTTACATATTACTCAAACTTAGTATAACATATTTGCATTAATCCTTTTCTACACAACATGAAGTCTAAAACTCAAGTGCCTGTCGGTATTTAGTGACTTCAATCCTCACTGAATTACCAGAAAACCCACAATTTTATGAGGAAGAGAATAAAATATATGAGGTAAACACATCTGAACATTTTGTGAAGTACTGCACGTTTAGGAGGTATGAGCCGAAAACTGATCACTAATCAGCGAGATTAAGAAGAGAAAGAGAATTAAGAAGAGAAGGAGAACTGATTGCTTCTGTGAAGAGTGTGTACTGTTATCACTGCCCAAAGTTGTATGGGATGCCTTGTAAAAACTTAGAAAAACTCCTGCAAAAAGGAAAGTTCATGCCTAAGTGACAATCTAAAGTCTCAGCAGTACTAAAGCAGTACTAAAGCCCATCAGTGTAGCAAGTGTAGAAATAGCATCCCAGGCAAAACCAAGACCCTTCGTATTCAGTTGTAAGTTTAGAAAAAAAAAAAACGGATTGCTGTGGGCAGTGCGTATTGTACATTGCTGTTGCCCATAGATACATACCGACATCGTGCCTGCAAGAGAAAAGACATCCCTGAAGCATGGGAACACTCGATTGCTTTAACATCGCTGGTATGCAATGGGATTGGCTCAACTAGAAAGCCAATTGCTAGTTCTGTCTGCGTTGCACCGAACTTGGCCGCTATTATTATTATTATTGTCTTCTTACTGATGATACCGATCACTGTTATACAGAAAAATAGGTAAAAACAAAATGATTGTTTACGTGGTCAGTGTGTACTGTTGCCACTGCCCACCAAAGTGGAAATGTTCTCTAGAAAAAATATGTTCAAGATTGGGAGCCTTTACTCCATTTGACATTCAAGGTAGGCCCGGCTCGGCTGCTCCAGGGAACTGACCCCGTAGTGCTTCTTTCTCAAAAAAGAAAAAAAAAAAATGACCACTTGCTGTTGTCACCAGAAACCGCTGCTGCTCACCATCACACGCAGCCCCACCACTGTAAAATTAATTAAATTACAATAAAAAATTAATAGATTATTTCTGCAAAGAGTCTGTTCGTTTATTACCCACAGACTTTATTTCTACTTCTCTGAGTATTCAGAAACTCGCGACCTTAGTAAAAATGTCAATCCAATTACGGGCTGATCTGGCTAAAATAACCACTTGAGTAAATACCAGTAGTACAAATGCCTACTACTTCTTGTTACAATATTGCTAATATAAAAAGCATGAACTACAAGTTTTTACTGAAAAATCATTAGGAACTCAAACGTCAGCTATTCAATTTACATGGGGAAACACAAAGGATATTTAAAAGGAAAAGACACTGTGGGTGGGAATCTGAGTGATGTCGTAAAGTGGGTGTGACTTGTCTCAACATGCTCATATCCACCAAGTTGGTTACAGAAATGTTAGGAAATTGCATTTCCATACCGTCTAGTCCTTTGATTTGTGAGATACAAGGGGTGATGCACTGGATTTAGAAAGCTATTAGTGGTGCTTTATTGGAGCACATTATGCTAAACAATACTAAATTCTACTTACTTTAATGTTTACACAGTACTGGATTCAACTAAGTATGTAGGTATTGCCACTTGACTCCCAACTAGCTGCTCTAAGCTTGTTGGTGCTCAAGGTATTTGCACTATATTGCTCGTTTACAGGGTACAGTTTTTTGAACCGTTCTTTCTAGGCATTTGCTACTGTACAGGGCACTGCCAACCCATGCAAATGCACACGAGTTCTAGCAGCTCAGTGGGAAAAAAAATAGAAAATTAACTAATGAGCCCTCTGACCAATAAAATGACTACAACACGAGTCCTTTTGTGCATTTCCCAACTCAGATGGACCAGGCACACACCTCCTGCCACAAGATGAATAAACAGAGTCCTCCTAATGTAAAAACACAGTACAGGCAACCTACAAGTGCAGTCCTACCACAAATCATTTAAGCAACTAGCTGGAAATCCCTTCGCTCTGGAAAAGAATTCCAATAGATGTTAGGAAGAGCACCTCACTGACTCTCTTCATGAAGAATCTTGATGAGTGGATGGGGGATCGTAGGTTTGTCCCGGGATTACTTCCGTGTCACTATTAGACAGAGGCAGAGTAAACTAAACTTTAAAAAGGGCACAGTATACTCAAATCAAGGGGTGGCGTAAGCCAAACACAATCGGGTTAGGCTTATAAATGCCCCAGGGCAGATAGCCTAGTATGAACATATGAATGCAATTTCAAGAGAGTCTTAAAGCAGTAACAGTGTGATGAACAGCATTTTTTTAACAAAAGGAAAAAAAAAAAAACAGTGAAATGCAAACACAAAAGCAGGAGACAGTAATGATCACTCAAAATAACTTAAGTGCAATTTAGTAATCAAAGGAACTTAACTTTGCCCAGAGGGTACTAGATACAAGTAAAACATTACTTGAATGCAGGCTACGACCCCAAGCTTTGCTGAGCTCTTGGAAATAGAACAGGAGATAATATGTAATAAAGGAGGTTTACTCAAAAGCAATATTGGTACTCTTTTTAAACTACTCTCTAAACGGGAAAATATAAGAGTTTAGATTGCTTGTGTTGGGGATAGATCATGAACTTTAATGCTTTTGGTTTAAATACAATATTAAAACGTCATTCTAATACGGTTAGCAGTGTAAGATCAGATGCAAAGTAAACATTGGAACAGAAAGGACAACTTTGGGAACACACTAAAGGAGTTTTTGCTCACAGCTTCTTAATGGAAGGAAAGATATACAAACTCTCTACCACATATTGTTTTATCTACTACTATTGTTATAGAAACAGTTGGTATGATCTTCCATGCAAACCAGCGAATGGGAATCTAGACAACAGTTGATGTAACACTGCAAAATTGTTTGTTAGAATAAAAGAAGTTTTATAAATGAAAAAAGAGAATTCAATGTATTTCTCTCTTGTATCAGCACAAAGTAAGGGTTAAATAAAAGAAAAACAAGTGATCATGGAACCAGAATTTATTCACATAAGAAAAACAAAGGAGATGTATAGCTTTTAAGGTATCATCTTGGAATGTTTAATGTTGTACTAATCAGCAAAAAATGCATAAAAGTGCTATCATGAATAAGAAAATGTGGAGCACAAACAGCAATGTTAAGAGAGACCTACCTAAGGAATAATATGGCCAACTAATACAGAAGGAATTCAGAAAGGAATAACTTGCAGGATATATGACAAATTAGGAAGGGCAGCACAGTGGCAAAGCAGTTAGCGTTCTTGTCTCACAGCAAGAGGTTCACCAGCTAGATTCTCAGCTGGGGAGCCTTCTGTGCAGAGTCTGCAAGTCCTTCCCGTGTTCGCATGGGTTTCCTCCAGGTGCTCCAGTTTCCTTCCACGTTATAAAGATATGCAGTAGGTGGACTGGACACTCTAAATTGAACACAAGTGTCAGTGTGCGTGCAAATGTGTACTGTGGAAGAATTACTATGGCAAGGCTAGCCCCCTTTAGGCTTAAACTTTGGCTCTAGTTGATTGTCACTGCTGAAGGGACACCCTGTCTCCATGTGCAAAAACAGGAAAAAGGGGTTGTGGACGGATGTATGGCAGTTAGGAAGAGGGAAGTGATATTATTATTAGATATAACAGCTCCATTTGCAATTGATGAGGAGAAATTTAATATTTTGAGAAAATGCAATCATAAGAGTGTTACTGGCAGGGAAAACAATAATTTTGGCATGTGTTTATATAGTTCCAGAACAAGAATCACATCTAGGGAAGATGTTACAGGAAGTCCTAGACATTACACTATAACTGAGGAAAGGTTTCTTGGCTGATACACAAAAGTCTTTAGGATGCCGGGTAAGGCCAGGGTGTTGGCAGATGAAAGTGACTACATGTACATTTCACAGAGGTATAACATTTGGGCAAGTCTTGACACAGGGCTACATTTCTCAGAAATAAATGTACTTGAAGTGCTATAAAAGGCAACTGATCGTGTTAACAGCCCATGCCTTGCTCGAGCTATTTAAAAATTCCAGGGTAGGACAACAAGCACAGGCATCGACACTTTCTAAAACATTGGTTGAGGGCAGGATAAATCTAAAGCAGCTGTAGCAGAAGATTTAAAGAAAGCACTTAAGGGGCCGCACACCCGAAAGAAGACTTAGTAGTGGAATGGGAGAAGGAGTAAAGGGATCTTAAGATACTATTTCAAAACTGAGACATCGGTGGGGTAAAAGCAACATATTACAATTAAAAGGATTAGCAAAAATTTAAAAAATACAAAATAAGATGGATAAACTTTTAGTTATGTACTCACCATAACTTCGGATGTTTGGGATCCATCTCGCCTACATTCTGAATGATGGGTTCGGAGCCGATCCCTCGGCTCCGACTCGGCACGCTTATGCCAAAGAGCGAAGTCTCTTATTGGCTGAGCTTACTATATCCCAGGATGCACCACCATCAGTCCCCCAGATCTAGTTTGTCCGCATACATGCACACATGCATACCCTGCTTATATAACATCGTCAGATGAAACAAGATAAAAACAGTGGAGCTCAAAACCGTTCTATCTCTTCTGATCTGCAAGGCAGGGGGAAGGAGGGTGGGTATCAGGAATGGCGAGATCGATCCCAAACATCCGAAGTTATGGTGAGTACATAACTAAAAGATGTTATGTGATCCTATCTCGCCTACATTCTGAATGATGGGACAGCGGCCGTAGCACCTGAATCCTGGGTGGCTCACTGGAAAACACTCCTGAGTACCGTGGAACCAAATGAAGCTCGTCCTTTAGATGCCACATCCAATTTGTAGTGGGAAATGAAAGTGTGCGGGTTGGACCAAGTAGCCGCAGCACAAATTTCGAAATAGCGACTTGGAATGAAAAGCTATAGAAGTAGCCATAGCTCTGGTAGAATGAGCTTTGATAGATGATGCAAGTTGCTTATTTGAAGAAGAATAGGCCTGAGTTATGCAATCTCTGATCCATTTTGAGATTGTAGCTTTTGTGATGGTTTGGCCCAATTTATTATCTGAGAAGGACACAAACAACTGGTCTGACTTACGAAGTTGCTGAGTCCTGTCTAAATAGAAGCGTAATTGCCTGTGAACATCCAATTTATGGAGAGTGTATTCTGCTTCATTAGAGAATTTTGGAAAGAAAACTGGTAGTTCTAGAGATTGTTGAAGACAGAAACTAGAGCAGACCTTTGGGACAAAGGATGGATTAGGCCTAAGAGATACTCTATCTTTGTGGAAAATCAGATATGGTGGTTTAATAGACAGGGCTTGAAGCTCTGAGACTCTTCTTGCAAGTAATAGCCACTAAGAATGCCGTTTTCCATGACAGATATTTCAATTCGCATGTAGCAGCCGGTTCAAAAGGGGAGATGTTAATGCAAGCACTAAATCAAGATCCCACGGAGGTGCAGGATGAAAATTGGTGGTCTTAACAGACTCGCACCTTTAATGAATGTTTTACATAGCCTGCTGCTCATCAAAGGAGGATCCGTGGATTCATGGAATTTAGAGATAGCAGCTAGTTGAACTTTAATAGTTGAGACAGAAGATCCCTGATTAAATAGGGATGTTAAGAATTTCAAAACCTCTGGGACAGGAGCAGTGATAGGGTCTAAGCCCTTGAGTTGAGCCCAGATAGCAAACCTCTTCCACTTACTGAGGTACAATTTGTTAGTGGTGGGTTTGTGGGCCGAAGACAAAATGTGAACAACTTCCGGTCTAGCGTGTGACTTCTAACTAAGGTCGGAAGTGGAGGAGCCAAGCTGTCAATTTCAGAGATTGAAGGGACTGATGCCAATGTCCCGACTGATGGATTAGCAAATCCGGGATCAGGTCTAAGGTCCACGGATCGTCCACTGCATGCTTTTCAGGTAAGGAAACCATATCTGACGAGGCCAGTATGGGGCAATCAGAATCATTGAAGACCTTAGCTGAGAAGCTTTTGAATGACTTTGGGAAGGAGTGGAATTGGAGAAAAGCATAAAGCAACCCTGTTGGCCAGGGTTGTGCTAGAGCATCCATGGCGGTACTTCCTGATGAGGAATCAAGGAGAAGAACCTTTGGCACTTGGTGTTTTGTGGAGTCGCAAATAGGTGCAACGCGTCCCCACCTCTTGAAAACCTGGGCTGCTACTGTGCGGTTTAGAGACCATTCGTGAGGAGAGAGAATTGTCCTGCTTAATTTGTCCGCCAACACATTTGACTTTCCCGGGATGTGGGTCGCTACCAAGAAGCGGTTGGTAGCTACAGCCCATTCCCACACTCTCATGGCCTCTCTGCAAAGGGGATACGATCTGGTCCCTCCTTGTTTGTTCAGGTACCAAACCACCGACATGTTGTCTGTGTGGATGGCGATAATGCCCTGAGGAAGGAACTTGTGTAAGGCCTGTAGGGATAGAAGTACAGCCCTCATCTCCAACACGTTGATGTGGAGAAGAGCCGTCCGGAAGCCAGGAGCCCTGAACTAGCCTGCCCAGACAATGCCCCCACCCTATCTGGGAGGCATCTGTCGTCAGGGTAACCACTGGAGGGAGAACAAAGGGTTTTCCCTGATCCAAGTTGGATGTCTGAAGCCACCAGCGCAGGTCCCTTTGCATAATTCCGTAATCATGATGTGATGATTGAGGGAAGATCTTGAAAGGACCATTCAGTTGATAAGAGCCACTGAAGAATCCTCATGTGTAACCTTGCTAGAGGAACTAAAAGTACCGTGGCAGACATTGAGCCTAGAACCTGTAGGACCATCCTGGCTGGGGCTTTGGATCTCGAGATCAGAGCTTGAACTTGGCCTGTAAGGTTGGGATCCTTTCGGCAGGAAGAAAGACAGCATCAATCTTGAGTCTATCTCTGCTCCTATAAACTTTATGCGCTGAGAGGGCAGCAAGACAGACTTTGACCAATTGAATGTAATCCCCAGGGAAACACCCAGGAGATGGTGGCTTTGAGGTTGTCCATAAGTAGATGCCTGGTGGTGGCAGTCAGGAGCCAGTCGTCGAGATAGGGAAACACTTGGAATCCAAGGCTCCTCAGGTGAGCCGTCACTACTGCCAAACACTTGGTGAACACCCTGGGGCTGTGGTGAGACCAAAGGGCAGAGCACAAAATTGGTAATGACTGGCTCCCAGGCTGAAGCGCAGATACCTTCTGGACGCCTGATGTATCGGTATGTGATAATAGGCGTCCTTGAGGTCTATGGAGCACATCCAAACATCCTTCTCCAACAGCGGGAGAATGGATTGCAGCGTGACCATTCGAATTTGGATTTCGTGGATAGGTTCAGTCTGCTGAGATCAATATTGGTCTCAGGTCCCCTGTCTTTTGGCACTAAAAGAACCTGGAGTAATTTCCTGATCCGATTTGGTCTGTGGGGACGGTTGGATGACTCCTTTTCTAGCAGCTTTGAAGCTTCTGCGGCTGCTATTTCCCTTTGACTGGGTGGTGGGTCGGGATTCTCTTGGACGGAGGGGTGAGTATTTGAATGGGATGGTGTAACCTCCGGCAATTATCCGAAGCACCCATCTGTCCTGAGTGATTGACTCCCAGGCTTTTAGGTGCTTGGCAAAGCGACACCCGACTGGCTCGAGCAGCACAGCGGGCAATCCCTCATGTCGTGTGGGAGGCTGAAGAGCCACGAAAGGACTCGCGGTCTCCAGAATTGCGGGGCCCTCTGCCGCCTCTGGGACGGCGTCTCCTGAAAAATTTCCCGCCCTCTGCCTCTGGCGGGGAATCTTCCTGCTGTTGGGAGAAAAACTTGCGAGATTTTGAACCACATTTTCCCCCTCCTTTGGCCTTGGGGTAAGGCCGAAGGGAGTGGAATAACGGGCCCCTCGGCAGATAACGTTTTCCCTCTTGCTCACAGCGGGTAAGGGTGTCTTTCACCTTGGGTCCAAACAATGAGGACCCATCAAAGGGAGCGTCGGCGAAGGAAGACTTGAAGGCCTCCATGAAACTGACACAAGCGGAGCCAGGCCTGTCTCGTGAGCCACGCCTGTGCCTGCCGCTCTACCGCCCCTTGCCGCATAGGATATGAGCCTCATGGGCGAGTTAGCAATTGGCGTAAGGATAGCCAACTGAGAGCTAACGGACTGGGCTAGCTGTTCAGGTAGGTTACCGAGAGAGTCTGACAACTCCTTGACCAGATCCCTCTGAAGCCTGGTAAAATGTGCCAAATAATTCAGAGACCTTAAGGTAAAGGCAGCTGAAGTCAGGGTGCGCTTCCGTACCTATCCATACTCCTAGACTCCTTATTAGGAGGATGGATGGGCGTTGAAGCCTCTGCCACGTCCTGCTGTGTAGCAGATGCCACCACCATGGCATCTACAGCCACGCCTTTAGTAAGGAACTCCTTCTCGGGGAGCAGATAAGAATTTGTTTGGACGAGAAGGGACTGGTTCCACAGTATCCGGGTGTTCCACGCCCGACAAACTAAATCCAGAAGCTCGTCGAAGGCGGAGATACCCAGGAGGCAGAGGGCTGAGCCCCAAAGGCCTTGAGGAGCACTGATTCGTCCGCAGAGGGGTTTGGACATCCAGCCGCCTCGTTGTTTGAGGATCTCTAAGATGTCTGCAAAGGAGACATCATCCGAGGACGACTTAGGGACCCCTCTGCATCATCCATATCCGTGTCCGATGTGATAGACTCGGGGAGTCCAAGTGCTTCCTCTTGCACGATCTCTTCCTTGGGGTTCCTCTGGAGATGACTCGAAGAACCCTCAGGAAGAGGAACCCACTGGGGGTAACCTCAGGCCTCGGGGCTCCGCTGGCTACGGACAGGGGAACTGCCAAAGACCCAGTCTCCACGCCCAGGGAAGGTGCTGGTAAAACCGGAGAGATGGCGGAAGAGGATTTGGGGAAGGCACTCGTCATGGCCCCGAAAGCCGGACCTCCAGAATCCTGGGAGCGTCCAGTCTCGGGCCATGATAGTAGACGGAAGTCCCAGCGAAGCACCGAGAGGGAGGCTCGGAACCAGCATCGGTCCCGAAACATCACCCTCGGGTCCAGCCGAAGAAGTCCGCGTACCAAACTCGGACCCGAGGGCCCGGGTTGGAGTAAGGGTCGGAGCCGACCCTGAGATCTCCACCGGCTCCAAGAGCACCTGCTCCGGCGGAGCCGAAGCAGTCGGAGGAGGAATAACAATGGGGTGGGTCATGGCCATCGGCTCCGAAGCCAACTGGGTCGGAGCGAAACAAATTTTGGAAGACTGGGGACTGGAAAAGTCTTTGGAGCACCCTGTCTATATCAGAATCCGACATTCTCGAGACCGAGAGGAAACAGAGCGGGTTCGAAGACCTCTCGGCCCCAAGGGACTAGGGGACCCGGCTCGGCGACTCTATGAGAATCGGCGCCGAGGAAACACACACCAGATTCCATCGGTGCCGAGGTGACTTGGCGCCGAGGAGGAAGTGTCTGGCGGCGACCCTTGTCGGCTCCGAGAGCAGTGGAGCCGGCGAAGGTGACCCGCCTCGATGCCCAGCCATCGGCTCCGAAGCCCGAGAGTCGATACTGGAGGCATCGAGGCAGACCGTTCGACCTCGGCTCCAAGTCTTTGGGCCGAAGGAGAGGCCTGCCTAGGTCTCTTGGCAGTCGGATCCGACGGACTGGTCGGAGCCGAAGCCCTTTTCTTTTTGGCAGGAGTCGGAGCAGAAGACAAGGCTTCTTCAAAGAGGGTTTAATCAACCCTTTAAGAATTAATTTATTTTTCCTCTCCTGGAGGACCCTAGAGGAAAAAGCGTGACAGACGCTGCATGACTCCTGCAAGTGCTTTGCCCCTAAACAATAAACACAAAGTAGATGGTCATCAGTAACAGACATCTTAAAAGCACATTTAGTACATTTTTTAAAGCCCGAAGGCCTAGGGGCTTGAGACATGATGTCAAACAATTTCTGACAGGAAATTTCACAACTGTAGAATCGCTATGACAAAAAACCGAAGGCTTACAGAAACAGTGTAAAAACACAACCTTAGGTGTAATAACCGGGAACTTTAACACACTAAAAAGTTCAGTTATACAGTTTGACCGAAAAGGCCCTGGATTGAAAGGGGGGCCGAAACAAACTCTACCCAATCACACACAATAAATTCCACTACTCAATCGTACACAACAGGCAGCTATAGGCAGCAATAGCCGTTAAAACGGCTTTTGTGAAATACAAGCACAAAAACTGACAGAAAAAGTAGTTAATAAAAGCTACTCAGCCCAGCCAGCTCGAGACCACGTCCTTGCAGTTAAGCGGCAAACGAGATCTGGGGGACTGATGGTGGTGCATCCTGGGATATAGTAAGCTCAGCCAATAAGAGACTTCGCTCTTTGGCATAAGCGTGCCGAGTCGGAGCCGAGGGATCGGCTCCGAACCCATCATTCAGAATGTAGGCGAGATAGGATCACATAACATTATTTATTATTTATTATTTTATTTTACATTTGTTAACCGGGCTGGTCTAGCTGGATACATATCCGTTTTCAGTAGAGGCCCGAGGAGAAAAGCTCCAATACAAAATGGAAGTACATGTTTAAATTACAAAATTCAAAGTATAGTTACTACAAAGAGAATATAGATTACATATGCAGGAATGAAAAATTACATAGATGTTATATAAGACAAGGACAGACAGGAGGTTATACACAAAACATTGATTTTGTTATATTACTGGAAAATAGACTGAAATCGGAGAATCTTCCTAAATTGTTATAAGGAAAGAGAGATTTTTAGAGATCTGCAATTAGGGAAATGGGCTAGGGATATGGGACTAGAAGGTATGAGATATGTAGTTAGTCAGGTTCACGACATGGGCATATCCATTGTGTGGAGAGATATTCTTTAAGGTTAAATTTGAACTGATTGAGCGAAGTAGTAAGTCTAAGGTTGTTTGGCAGGGAGTTCCACTGCTTGCCAATGGAATTGGCGTAGAGGGCTTATAAATGAAGCAAAGGAGCTGGCAGAAGGTAAAGACAGGGTTGAGGATCACTAAGAAAATTAAATGAAAGGAGGAAACTGCATTTAGCACTATTTTCAAAGAATGTTAGTTAAAATAACAAAACGTTAGCCCAAAAGTTAAAACAATGCCTCGATGCTGAAAATTACAAAAAAAAAAAAAAAAAAAAATCAAACAAACAAAAAACCAAAAAGTGTTTTGACTACTTTCAAAATTGAACCAAATCAAAAAGAACAGTAAACAAATACTAGGAACTTACCAAGTAACTTGACTATGACTACTGATTCATGGCTTTGAGTTTAAGAATACATTGGATATTAACAGTTTCCCGATGTCTGATGCTCTAACTGAATCAAATGCCAAATGAGCTCTCTTCTCCAAGAGTCTCCAAACCTCTGCATGTTCTTTGTTCCTGCACTTTATCAAATACATTAAAATTAAGCTTCTTAAAATTTTCACATAACTCTGAATATCTACATAAGGTATTACTATTTACTTAGTTTTATTTTATTTTACATTTGTTTACTGGGATGGTCCAACTGGATGAGGTCCATTTACAGTGAAGGCCGGGGGAGAAAAGCTCCGCATAATTAATACGACAAATAATGGCATTATACATAATGTAAAAAACATTGTTATACTAGCATGTTTTTTTGAAGAAGAAACGGTGAAAAAATTCTTATCAGCAACATTTACATATGTACATTTTGTTAGTCATGAAAAATATGGACAGAGATCACAACAAAATTACCGTTTGTCAAGGGATACCATTTGTTACAACCGTGCTTACTGAGGTCCTGAAAATGGGAGAGAAAGAGAAGGATGGCGGTAGCATACTTTAGGATTATGTAACACATGGACAGAGCCAACAGCTTATAAAATGAGCCTTAAGGGAGTTTTTGAATTGTGTGGTATTTGATGCAGAAGTCACAGAGGGAGGGAGATTATTCCAACTTTTTGCTATACTGCGTGAAAACAGAGCTTTACCTGCTGTGTTGTTGGCTGAGGAGAAAGAGAGGAGTGATTTGTTGGCAGAGCGGAGTGGCCAATTTGGTGTATAGTTAGTCAGTAATTGCCTTAGAGCTGGAGTTTTGTCAGTATTTTTAAGTTGTTATATGCTATGACTAGTTGGTGATAGGTTAATAACTGTTGGGAGTTCAAGCCACTGAAGATGCCCAAGAGGTATACAATGATGGGTTCTAAAGAGGGAATTTTTAGCAAACTTGGCGATTTTGTTATAACAAGACTCAAGTTTGTCAAGGTCAGATTTTCTAACATAAGTCAGAATTGGTGCTGCATACATTAGTGTGGAAAAAAGGTGGGTTTGAGCTAGGGTGACCTAAGCCTGATCTGACAGAAAGTCTTTGTCTGTATAGGGAACCCATTTTTTTGTCTACCTTTTTAACAGTTTGAGAGATATGAATGTCAAAGTGGAGGTTGTTATCCATTTCAACGCCAAGGAGCTTGGTGTGGAGAGAGGGTGAAATGACAGTTCCATTACTGCAGGAGACAGAGAAGAGTGGACAGGCTTATGATTTGTTTGGGGTAAATAGAAGTAATTTAGTTTTGTTGGGATTTAAGATAAGTTGAATATTTGTGATCCACCTTTCTACTGAGGCAAAAGATACTATCACTGATTACTATCAGTCATTTTTTATGACACAGCTGTGCTAATAAATTAATTTAGCCTTTCCAATATAAAAATACTTTAAATTGTAATGTCTGCTTCATGTGAACTAAATTGATGCCATCACGACTGCAACTATCACTGACTTCATAAAAGTAAAGAAAAGAAAAAAAAAAGACTTTCTACTACATAATCTAATAATAGAAGTACCCACTACAAACCTACATCAATAGTGAAATTTAAAAGGAAAGGTCCATTTATTTTACTGAACCTCGATGCATCTCCTGGAACTTGTTTGTAAATGCATTTGTCAAGTTCACACTTACTAAATTATTGATATGTGAGGGTCATTAGAAGCCTAGCCTTGCATTCACATGGTATTTTTTTAATCCCTTATATTTTGCGCATGAATAACACACAGCAGGCAGAACAACTATATGTTGGGAATATTACTTACTGCCCCTTTCCATAAGGGACATGGTAGCCCATCCAGTCATCCAAATTTATTTTGAATAGAGTGAGAAAATGGAAGTGAAGATAGTTCTGGAGGAACAGTATTCTCTGTACAATACATATCTATCTTTGCAATATTTCCTGTTTATGCCACAAAACAGACAGCTCACATGATCAAATATGTATGTTAGGTCTTTAATGCTCTTTCTCTCTAATGCCAAGAATACTGTATTAATGGACCCAGACAATACCCCAGGATGCCTTCTAAATAACATGAAACATGACCTATCAGGCCTTCTGGAATTGCTGTTTAACTGTAGCTTCCAAACAGTTTTGTGCCTCAAATGGAAAACAGCAACAGTCATCTCTGCACAAAGGTGGACCATATACAGACCTTGGAAACTACAGATCCATAAGTCTCACTAGTCTAATATGCAAAGCAATGGAAATGATCAGTAATGACATAGGAAACCTCCAGACACTGGACCCAACACAATCTGATTTTGTCAAGGACAGGTCAAGCCTACTCAGCCTGGTGGACTTCTTTGAGAAGGTCATCCGAGCAATGGATGAGGGCAAAATGGTTCGCACTTCCTACCTTGATCTGGCCAAGGCATTTGACACAATACCTTATTCAGGCATTATTGACAAACTCAGGAGGTTAGGCACAAACCTATATGTCACCCGGTGGATAGCCAGCTGGCTCACAGACAGGACCGAGTAAGTTAGAATTGGGGAATCCACCTTTACAAAGAGGCTAGTCACAAGCGGAGTCCCTCAGAAATCAGTAATGGGACCACTCCTTTTTGGTACTTACTTCTCTGCAGTCAAGGCCAATGTCAATGGACTCTAGCTGACTAAATTTGAAGATGATTGCAAATGAGGAGCTGTTATTGAATCCCCCACCAGCACAAATGTTCTCCAGGAAGGGCTGAAACAGACAAACAACTGGTGTCAGACCCATGGACTAAAACTAAATACCAAGAACTGCATAACAGTATCCTTCAGGACATCATCCAACCCTGGTAACTATCATATTGGCAACATACCCCTAAGTGTTCACCCAGTAGACAGGGACTTGGGGACCCAACAGTAACCTAGCCTTTGACCATCACGTGTCTACAGCAGCAAGGAAATCATTCGGTGTTGTGCAACTTATAAACAAAGGTATGTAACACAGTGCCCCCTTTGGTATGTACCTAACCAGATATATCCAACAACTGGAACATCCACAGAGGTTCCTCACTAAAAGAATAGAGTGTAAGTAGCATGTCCTATGCAGACCGCCTCAAGGCCCTATCCCTGTATTCTGTCTCCTACAGGATGTTGAGGAAAGATCTATGCCTGGCATACAGGGCACTGTCAGACCCCACTCTGATGGACCTCCTGCATGTCTGCAAAACAAACAGCACCTGAATTACCCATTCTAAAAACTTAATAGCTTGCCTGCAATATAAATATGACCTGCTGGAGAGACAGGTATGTATCCCAGACACCATCTCCTCTCTGGAACAGGCTTCTCATCCATGTGAAGCAGAGTTCCTTCCTAACCCCAACTACAGTGAAACTTGGACAGTTAGATGGGGAACCGGAAATGAATCCATGGTTTGGGACCCATGTCTTTAATTGACACAGGCAGCCTGTAACCAGTTCATCTCATAAGCCCCTACCTGTAGATGTTTCATCTCCCAAGCCCCTGCTTACACTTATTAAGGGTACTACAACTTGTAAGAGATTTTGGATGCATGACTAGGCTTAAAAAGGCCCTTGTGGTTGATAGCCTAGTAAACACCTACAAACCTACGAGAAGTAAATGCCAAAGAGGTATGGCCCGAGGACTGAACCCTGGGGTGCACTGCTTGTCACAGGTCTTGGAAGAGGTAATGCCACTAACCATAACTTCCAGAGTTCTACTTGTGAGACACTTTGCCTTCCAACAAGTTACACAGGGATTGACATTTAACTGGTAGAGTTTATCTATAATACACGAGCATGGGATGGTGTTAAACACAGAGTCTTGAGTCTGTATGTTATCTATATCCTTATTTATTAATTCCATAATGAGACTGCTCAGGCTTACTGGTCTGTAATTACCCAGGTCCACTGAAGCCCCACTTTTGTGAAATGGAATGACATTTGCTGTCCTCCTTTTATCTGACATGAAGCCGATTAAGAGGTTAACACAGAATAGCATCTGTAGAGGATCAGACAACTCATGTTTCAGACTGACCAGCAAGCAGCCTAGTATGCCATCTGACCCCACATATGTAGTGTTCTTGGCCTTAGATAGTACCTTGAGAACCTGATCTTGGGAGATTTGAGGGGGTGTAAGTACATGTATATGACCTGATAATACTGGAGGGGAGAAGGTGAGGATGACGTTTAAGATAAAGTTGTATACTAGTAGACTGGCTATAACCTTTACTGTGTAATATCACTTACTATTAGCTCTAAATAGTGCTGGGCATTCTCTCTTGATATATTTTAACATGATTAAAGGCTTTGTGGTTATCCTTCATATGGGTGGATATTTTTGCCTCATATCTGGGTTTGGATGATTTAGTTTAGTTTACCAACAGCATTTTTGGCATCTTAAGAATTAAATTTACTTTTGCATGCAATGATTTTTTTCTATTATTATAGAGTCTGGTTAATATCTGGGTTCCACCACAGGGGTTATTTTAGAATTTAAAGTTGTAGTTATTTCTGAGGGGAACAGATTCATGTACACAGTTATTTACATGCACATAAAATTTGGCAGTGAAGGACTCATCTATATGGAAGCATTTTTTGAATTTAGTCAGGTAATCATGGAGTTTTAGTAGATTAGCTTTCATATAATCTCTGAATACCAAGCTATAGGAAATGCTTCAACCTGATGGTGAATGTGACTAATATGTGGTGTGATTTCACAAGACACGAAGTTACAATTGGTGGGAAGGAAAGCTGGCCCATATCAGTAATGACCAAGTCCAGGACTCTATCCCCCCCCCCCCGCAAGTTGGGACATAAAGTCCAGAAACCTCTGGGCATACATGTTTGAGTATGTACAAGTTTCCCAGTTTATGGAGGTTAGTTGAACTCTCTTAGGCAAATCTTCTCTTGTCTTAATACATAGGGACTCCATCCTAGTTAGGCAGGAGGTATGGGCCGAAGGGGTCAGAGAAGAGGTCATATACTCACCTAGGACATGACAAGGAGTTCTGTTAATACATTGGATGTAGAGGAGTTCCAGGTTATTATCTTGTCTAATGAGTCTGGAGACTAAAAAAAAAAATTAACTATATGAAGACATCTCCACCTTTAGGGCCTTTGTCTAAAGTGGTGGCCCTGAACG
This sequence comes from Protopterus annectens, assembly GCF_019279795.1. Classification (NCBI taxonomy): domain Eukaryota; kingdom Metazoa; phylum Chordata; order Ceratodontiformes; family Protopteridae; genus Protopterus; species Protopterus annectens. Next base: position 1,840,476,305 of record NC_056731.1, read on the forward strand.
TGTGCAAGCACTGAAACCCTGCATTGATGGAATGATTTCAATGGTCTTGAACCAGGTCTCTGTGATGATGCATATATTAAACGATTTCCTGGGTAAGGAGTGCTTACAGGGAATGGAGTTTTTTAATGTTCTTAGCACAAAGCAGCAATACCTTAATGTTATCTAGATTTGTGATGGAAGCTTTAGAAAGCAGACATTGCCTAAAAAGGCACTATAAGGGTGGATAAGGATTTAGCCAATAAAAACATATATATATTATACACTAAGGGGAAAAGAGATGTAGGCCATCCTTGGCAAAGCAGATGGACTGTCTACCATGTCTTCCCAGACTGATGCATATTGCACCCCCTTATAAATGACCCCAGAAGCTAAGCCAATTGTTGAAATTAATAATCTTTGTTCATACTGCAGAACCATTCTTAGTTATGGTACAATGCTGCTCAAGTCCGGGTGCATAACAGCCTTAGACATGCATTCTGAGAGAACTATTACATCTCTTTTCATATAATCCTGGGAGGTACACCTCAAGCCATTTCCACGCAAGTGTACTATGACTATGTCATATGTGTACTAGTGGTACAAAGACTTGAGTACTTGTGTGAAGTGGCGAATCCTGGCACCCGATAGGAAACTGACCGTGATCCTCTCTTTGCAGAACCTGGTGAGTGCCGCAACAATGTGTCTCACTAGAAGATGAAACTAAAATATCATACTGCATGGAAGTTTGTCTTACGGGATTTTGAACCGAGTCAGTGCAACCATTAGATGTATATTTCATGGTGGGTGCTGCCTGTGATGCATGTTTGTGAGGATGCTGAAGGCCCTTGTTTTTTTAGGTTACTTTTAGAAAGCCCTTGAGGTTACACAGGTTAAATTTAAGAGCTTCAACATATGTACATGTTTGTTCAGAGCTGTGTGTGCTTTGTTTAGTGTTGGGATATGTAGTACTGACAATCTGCTTGTTAACTGTGGTTTTGTGAGAGCTTTGCCTCCAAAAACAATGCATAACTACATCTCTCACACTGTGTCTGCTGGTGTTAGGTAGTTGTTAGTAAACATGCGACAATTATTAAATGCATTCTCAGTATGTCCATTTCAACCAGACATGCTAAGTAAACAACATTGATATAATGGGTAGAAGTTAATAGCTAATGGGTAACATTTAGTTTCACTGTGAGAGACAGCTACTTCACTAATGGATGTCACCATAAGGATACCTGGCAGCTATGTCTGTCAAATCAAGGATCAGCCTAATTCAAGTTCAAACTACATACTGCAAAGGGGAGGTATGCCTCCATATGCTTAAGGATATCAACTGAAAAGAGACACAGATGTAAGGGGGTACATGAAAAATGTAAAACAATGAGCAATATACAGACCACACCTACCCGCAAGACAATGTTTCATGCTAACAGTTGTTACATAATCCAGAAGAACCAAAAACATAAAAAATCTTGAACCCTTCCATATAGCAAAACAACCATAAAACTAATTCTATAGTCTATATAGATGCTAGAAGAAAAATACACAAAAATGGCTGAAAGGGTACAACATGTTACACACCAATATCCATGTGATTAAAAAGTAACTTGACGGAACAACAAAAAGGACCTTCTCTACTTGACCTTACCATTTTATCATTTTCCAGTCTATAAACAGACTGCATAACAAGGTGACTCTTGTGTTGACGTACAATCACTTACAAGGAGGACATTTCCACTCTACTTCAAATGCTATTTAAGGACACACTTTGCTAATCTCTTACTGTAATCTGTATCTTCTAGTATTATCCTAAGAAGGTATGATGTTTAGCACTTGATACAATAAATAAGGTCATCAGCTAACTGGGAATCAGTATAACCTTTTAGGGTTGCACGTAAAAAACAGGATTGCTATCTCATCACTTATCCGTCAGTAGGCCATATGACTCCATGTCAGCTCTCAACACTAAATACTACAAGCTCTGCTCAAAACAACTAATTAAATCACAATCTGTATGTGCCTGTTCACCCTGCTATGTATTACACGACCTTAAGTTTTCCTTGTTTGCCAATGAAAAGTTTTATTTATCAGGTTTTGCTCATGGTCAGAGGCTAAACATCTTATCTGGCATAGCTTAGTGGTAAATCACTTTGTCTATGGTGTGCAGGGTCCTGGATTCGAGCCTTGCATAGGCTGTTTATTTAGGGTGGGAAGTTGGTATAATGGTTAAAGTGTTTACCTTACAGACACAAGGTGCAGGGTTTGATTCTGACATGGGGTAATTGGCTAGGCTTATAATAGCCCACATGGCAGTTAACCTAGTACTAATCTATGAACCTATAAAACAACCCATACAACATGCACACACACAAAGGCTACAATCAGTAAGCATGCATGCTACAGATTTGCAATACTGATCGTATTCCAAAAAGTACAATTTATAGCCATATATGGCATATACTACGCACACAAATATATAATTATGCAACCAATCTTCAAACACAAGGCAGCAGGTATAGCAGGAACATCATGTCAGACAAATGCAATTAACTTTTTTATGCAATACTGCCAGGTAATCTGTATTATTTTATATGTTTGCCCCAATATGTCAGAGCCAGTGTGTGTAGTTTTATTTATTTATTTTATACAAGTATGATGCTGCTTCACACAATATGATGTTCTGCTTGTGCTTTTCATTCATTACACAGTCCTTAACATCTTTACAACTGAAGCTCTTTAAAGTGGTTCTTTTAAAAAAGCACCTTTGTACATTTGTTAGATGCAAGCTCCTCTGTATATTATTTTAAAAAGCAGCAGTAGTATGTGTTTTGCTTTTGCACAGTTAGCACTACCTTCCTCATTAATTTATAAAAGTCATTATTATCTGATGAACAAATGAAAGGAATACAAATCTCTGTGGAGGAGTGTGAAACTAACATACAACAAATGATGTCATAAAAATAAATCAACTGACAATAATTTCAAAGTGTTAATACTGAATGTCTAGATTCAAAGCACTACAGCCAAGAGAGACAGGACACTAAAGGAACAGCAAAGGTAAAATGGTGGGTAGTACTTAGAATATTTGCTAAGAGTTCCACCTCAAAACTCCAGGGTTAGGAATTCGCTCCATGGTATAGGGGGATGAAACTCCGATTATGTTACAGGTTCCCAGAGTTAGAATAGCAGCTTGGACATCTGTAGCTTCTGTCAACTCTCTTATTCTTGGAGAATGCAGGCAGCTCTGGCTCACCACACAGGTGACACCAAGTTTGAACACTAGGTGTTTACCCCATGCAGTATGAGTCGACAAAGTCTGCACTGCAGTATGCAAGACACACACTGAGCCAACGGGAATTTAGCTTACAAAGGCATACTTCTCCTCAGAAGGCAGATATAGCAGTGCTCAGATGAACTGCTATTGTGGAGGGGGGTGTAATAACTAAGAAACTCTAATGTCTAGCATTACTGACTTACTATAATACTCCGTGGTGTACCACAGAATCAGAAATTTTAGAAAGGACAGAGTAAAAGTACAGGGCAAAATGAGGGACATTCTGTAAAACTGGACAGCCTTAGAAATGCTTTAAAATTCAGGACATTAAAAACCTAATAGAACACAGGTTTTGCATTATGCATTTTCTGAATGAAGAGAAACATGATTATTATGGACAGGACACAAATAAAAGATAAAATCAGGGATGTTAAAAAGTCAGCAGAACATGCTTTGAATAAATACAAGGCAAAAACCATGGGCATTAACAAGATAGTAGAAAATGCTTTCTATCAACGTGCATTTTTTTTGTAATAAGTATGAAACTCTTAATATCTAGAAACATTGACTCATTGTACTACTCCGTGGTGTACCACAGAATCAAAATCTTACAAAGGACAGAGTAAAAATATGGATCAAAATGAGGGACATTGTATAAACCTGGACAGCTGGGCAAATAAAACGTATATGCCCTTTTCCCCACTGTAGTGCGAACCTAGAGTTAGTATATACAGTTGAGGGGGTGGGGGGCACAGCCCCCTATCTGCTTAGCTTTTATATTTATGGATCAAGCTAACAATATAAACCCAAATGTAGGTGGGGGGCTTTGTCACTCACACCCCCTTAACTATATATACAAACTCCAGGATCACACTACAGCGGGGAAAAGGGCATATACATTTATTTGCCTAACGGCACTTACATTCAGTGAAATGTGATTCAGTGAAATGAGTTTTCAGTGATTTGAGCTTTCATTGATTTGGTGTGAGTGTTTTGAAATTCAGTGAAATGAGTTTTCAGTGAATCAAAGTAGACCCGTGTGTGTGTATACATATATATATATATATATATATATATATATATATATATATATATATATATATATATACACATACACACACACATATATATATATATATATATATATATATATACAGACCGCACACACACACACAGACACACACACACACACACACACACACACACACACACACACACACACACACACACACACGTATACATTTCACAAACTTACATACGTACACTCTTAAGAGACAGAGAGAGAGGTTTAGATACAGCTATATACCCACAATGCAATTTCACAAGTGCACATAGAATGTGCTGTTTAAGAAGAAAAATACAAAAATGTGTGTGTGAGAGAGAGAGGCAAATTTGTAGCAAATTGTAGGCCACATGCATGCAAAAATGTATTTCAGCTTACAATCACTGCCTGTGTGTTTTCTAAACAGCATGCCACCAGTGATTCAATGTCTGTGGGCTCTTTTATTCTCTGCAGTGATGTGACCATGGTGCTAGTATATACAAAGGGGTGTGTAAGAGTCCAAAGTGCCCCACATAAAAACATAGTTGTACATCAAGATTGACAGTGTATTAGGAATAAACATTGGGTTTTAGATTTCATAAGGAGCAGTAAAAGAGAATGCCGTACACAACAAGAGTATCTTACAATAGCTTGCTAAGACCTATGGCCAGTGTATGCATTTGCCTTTTATTTGCTACTGCTGACTGTTGTGCAAGTGTTGCCAATGCAGTGGGCTTGCTGCCAAGGTGAAATCTGATCACATGATTTCTCAATTAATTTAATTCCTGAAGTGTTTTATTCTGCAAGTTGTGGGTCAATGTAAGGGGTATTCAATAAATTTATACATGATACATTATGAAATATTTCCTTGTGAGAAGAAGCCATTTTATGTAAAATACATAAATAAGAATAGCACCTTAGAAAAGCCACTTCCCAGTATGCCACTCTGGAGTAAAAAGAAATGACAACCAGGCTAACCCCTCACATTGGTATGGAAAAAATCATCCCTTTTTTATACCACTGATTCTGGTGAGGCTTGCAGTGGTAGCAAGCTAAGCAGGAGAGACAAAACTTCCCTGCTCCCTCTACAAGTCTCCAGCTCATCCTGTGGGATCCCCAAGCCTTTCCAAGCAAACTAAAACACAATCCCTCTAATAAGTATTCCTCCCAGCTGTCTGTACACCATAAACTTCCTATAGGAGATGCCCAAACCACTAATTCCTTTCAACATGCAACAGCAGTGGTTATACTTGATTTTCTCCTGAAAGGAGCACAGCTAACCTGCAAAGAAATGTCAGAGGGTTGGTATGATGGTTAAGGTATTTACTTTACAGGCAAAAGGTACAGGGTTTAATTACTGCCTTTAAGGGACAATGGCTAGATTTAAAATAGCCCACAAGAGCAGCTAGCCTAGTACTTACCTGTGGACACATTCAGTTTTAGGCTGGGAGAAGTGACGTGTGCTTGTAATCACAGGTGAAGTGGGAGGCAGAGGTTGGTGGTTCAATACCAGCACACAAGCAAGGATTCTCTATCTGGGATGCGTCTACTCCTTGTGGATATATGGAGTTCATCTAAGTGTTCACTGTAAACTCTCAAAAAAGCAGCAAAACTGCCCCAGGTTACTGCAGGATGCATACTGATCTATACAGTATAGCTTTATAGGATGGGAGGTTTTGGCATTATCATTAAGGGCTTTACATCATAGATACAAGGTACAGGGTTTGCTTCTGACCTATGCTTATTGTCTAGGCTTGTAATAGTCTGCAAACTGATAGTCTAGTTTTCCTTTCATCTGTACCTGCAGGCTTATCCTTTTTGTCATTAGCTAAAGCTCAATACCACAAGTGACAATGGGAACTTAAATCAGTAACACATAAAAAGTCAACATATCATTACAACACATGGTTTTCATGGTCATCCTTTAAAGTTCTTTGAGCAGGCAACTAAATTTAAACAAATCAGGGTGTCTTTTCACGATTCTATCAGCACATTTGACAAATTACAAACAAGATTAAGAAACAATCTTTATAGCCTAAGAATGAAACACAGTGGTGGCCTCAGCAAAGCACTACACTGAGACTAGGACACAGATGGTAAAGGAACTCTGCCAAGTTCACAGAGAACAAAAGCAGATTAACATGGGGCTCACGTTTTTGCACCAGACCAGATCTTTCTTATGAGAGAACATGCAAATGTCAAGGTTTTTTATTCTTCAGAGTATGCTCTTTCTATCCTATAATAAAGTTTACACAGTGCCACATATAAAGAAAGCATAACTTATGCATTTCGTTTTCTCATTCATTTCTGCATCTAATTATGCAATGACTATGTACAGAAACTTCTAAGAAATAATACATTACTTCCTTCTGGAAACTGCAACAGCAGCATTTGAGGCAATGTAACATGCAACATACAGCAAGTACTGACCAATGATTTGTTATTCATGAATGAAGTGGCAGCACAAATATGGCTGACAAAATATCTATAACTTTGGCTGAGACAGTGAAGGAATTGTGGAGAGATACCTGCAAGACCATGAGTGCCTCTACAAAACAACCATCTGGCCATCATTTCTGGATGAAACAAGAAAATTACTATAAATATCTGTTTAGGAATTTGAAACTAATAAAAAACAAAGAAGGGTTCAATGAAAGAATTTGCAGACACTGGCTCCAAAGACATTCAAAGCAGTAATTCAGGGTGCAACCAGTCTAAGTCAATGGTGAAAGACCAATGAAAATAATGAAGGCATGGACTTTACGAGTGCACAGACTGCATTATGGGAAAAAATAAATTAAACCCCAATTAAAAAACAATTTGAAACCCATCTGACTTTTCTGGCTATACTGCTCTGACAAGCTCCATGTGGGTTTACAGAGTGGTCCTAGCAGCAGGGAACTCAGAAAAGCGCCTACCTTCTGGATTTAAGTATCTTTGCTTTTTTTTCACTTGAAATAGCTTCTGTAGCTTACCTTGAACTAGCCTGAACTGTTTTTTAACTGACTGCTGCATTATTTTAAAATCTGCACTTAAAGTTACATTTTAGTCAAATTTGATCGAAAGTTTGCTTGTTTGTTTGTTTAATTTAACTGTGGAGGCTGCCCACCAAAGTGTGCTAGCCTGTGTAACTAATTTATCACTGTTTCTGCATTTTCTGTGTGTTTCTACCAAAAAAACAAAAAATAATCCTTGTTTTCCGCCTTCACGACTAGTTTAGACCAGTTTACAGGCATTGCTGTATTCTGGGCTGTGGTGTAGTTCCTGTGTTGTCCATTACCTTACTTGGATAGAAGGAAGTTTCTTTGCTCACCAGTGGGAGTGGGGAGCCTTGAGCAGCCTACCTGTCCTTGGGGGAAGTGACCTCAGCACAAGAGGCTGTAGTAATTGGTTGTTTTGGACCATTTCTAGCTCTTTTGTAGTTCAGTGTTTAAAATCCGCGTTTGCACGGCTTTGATCGTGCGCATAGTGCAGCCGGTTAAACAAGGTTAAACTTTTCTGGCTCCGCCAAGTCTGCTCTTCAAATTTTCCCTTAAAGCTCTACTCTTAGTATAACCAGACTACTCACTGTATTATAAGCCTAGCACTTGTTCTCAATACTTCTCTACTAAGTAAGCACTCTCGTACTAAGTAAAGCACTACATCTACTTACCACCCCTGTGAATATCCACTTCCCTTAAAGGTATATCACTCCCTTATACTGTTCTAGCATGTCGAGTGGTAGATTACTGGCGTTGTCTCCAGTTCAGCTGGTCAATCTGGGTATCTTGAGACAATGCTACAATTGTCTCATGTACACAGACAACCCTCCTCCTCCCAACAAACACAAATACATGTGAGAGATGCAACTATATAGCCAAACTGGAGGCTGAACTCTCTCAACTCAGGGCTGGCATGACCAGACAGGAGGAGATGGCAACCACACACACAACAATCCCAGTCCCACATAGACCTACCACAACTGCAAACCAAACACATAAAAACACAAAGACATACTCGGAAGCTCTAATAAAAACTTATCAAAACAACAGAGGCTCCCAAAGCAGACATCCAAAAATCCACCACCTCAAAACAAAACACATGCAACACATACTTCAATAAATCAGTGTGTCGACCAATCGCAGCCCATAAGGCCAAACACCTTGCCTGATACACTAGTAATAGGTGACTCCATAGTCAGACACACTGATGTCCCACTGACCAGGCTGAACAAGGAGAAGGTGACTGTGAGCTGTCTATCAGGAGCTAGGATCCGCCACATAACACACGCACTCAGGTCACTCCAAAGCAAGTACAAATATGACTCCATCATTGTCCATGCTGGTGTGAATAACCTGAGATGTACCTCCCTGGACTACATGAAAAGAGACATAGAGGAGCTCTCCGATTATGTAGCCCAGGCTGGTATGACCCTGACCCTGAGCAGCATCTTGCCCTCACCAAGAATGATACCACAATACAAAGACAAAATGATCAGCTTTAACAATTGGCTCAAGTACTGGTGTCATTCTAAGGGGATCCAATGTCTGTCTGCCTGGGATGATATGTTGGACAAGCCACGCTGCTTCGCAAGGGATGGCTTACACCTGTCACCACTGGGCTTCGGATATTGGCTAAGGCTCTTGCCACCCCCATAGTGCCTTTTTTAGGCAAGGCTCAAAAGACAAACCCACCTCCTTAGAAAACAAAAATGGAAAAAAACTAAGGGTAATGCTGCTCAACGCCAGAAGTCTAAATCTCAAGATGCAGGCACTTGATGCACTCCTCAGCATGGAGAACATCGACATCTGTGCAGTAACTGAAACCTTGTTCAAGGCTCCTGAGAGCACCCCAGCGCTACCAGGCTATACCTCGTATCATGCTTTTGCCCCAAAACCCGGCAACCACAGAGAGGGAGGGGGAGTGTCCATATTCATAAAGGACACCCACACCTCCAGGTTAGGAATTTGAAACTAATAAAAACAAAGAAGGGTTCAATGAAAGAATTTGCAGACACTGGCTCCAAAGACATTCAAAGCAGTAATTCAGGGTGCAACCAGTCTAAGTCAATGGTGAAAGACCAATGAAAATAATGAAGGCATGGACTTTACGAGTGCACAGACTGCATTATGGGAAAAAATAAATTAAACCCCAATTAAAAAACAATTTGAAACCCATCTGATTTTTCTGGCTATACTGCTCAGACAAGCTCCATGTGGGTTTACAGAGTGGTCCTAGCAGCAGCGAACTCAGAAAAGCCTACCTTCTGGATTTAAGTATCTTTGCTTTTTTTTCACTTGAAATAGCTTCTGTAGCTTACCTTGAACTAGCCTGAACAGTTTTTTAACTGACTGCTGCATTATTTTAAAATCTGCACTTAAAGTTACATTTTAGTCAATTTGATCAAAGTTTGCTTGTTTGTTTGTTTAATTTAATTGTGGAGGCTGCCCACCAAAGTGTGCTAGCCTGTGTAACTAATTTATCACTGTTTCTGCATTTTCTGTGTGTTTCTACCAAAACAAAAAAATAAACATTGTTTTCACGACTTCCACGACTAGTTTAGACCAGTTCACAGGCATTGCTGTATTCTGGGCTGTGGTGTAGTTCCTGTGTTGTCCATTACCTTACTTGGATAGAAGGAAGTTTCTTTGCTCACCAGTGGGAGTGGGGGAGCCTTGAGCAGCCTACCTGTCCTTGGGGGAAGTGACCTCAGCACAAGAGGCTGTAGTAATTGGTTGTTTTGGACCATTTCTAGCTCTTTTGTAGTTCAGTGTTTAAAACTGCTGCTTACGCGGCTTGCGGTCGTATGATAGTGCAGCGTTAAACAAGGTTAAACTTTTTCTGGCTCCGCCAAGTGTGCTCTTCAAATTTTCCCTTAAGGAAGCTCTACTCTTAGTATAACCAGACTACTCACTGTATTATAAGCCTAGCACTTGTTCTCAATACTTCTCTACTAAGTAAGCACTCTCGTACTAAGTAAAGCACTACATCTACTTACCACCCCTGTGAATATCCTCTTCCCTTAAAGGTATATCACTCCCTTATACTGTTCTAGCATGTCGAGTGGTAGATTACTACCGTCGTCTCCAGTTCAGCTGGTCAATCTGGGTATCTTGAGACAATGCTACAATTGTCTCATGTACACAGACAACCCCTCCTCCTCCCAACAAACACAAATACATGTGAGAGATGCAACTATATAGCCAAACTGGAGGCTGAACTCTCTCAACTCAGGGCTGGCATGACCAGACAGGAGGAGATGGCAACCACACACACAACAATCCCAGTCCCACAAAGACCTACCACAACTGCAAACCAAACACATAAAAACACAAAGACATACTCGGAAGCTCTAATAAAAAACTTATCAAAACAACAGAGGCTCCCAAAGCAGACACCCAAAAATCCACCACCTCAAAACAAAACACATGCAACACATACTTCAATAAATCAGTGTGTCGACCAATCGCAGCCCATAAGGCCAAACACCTTGCCTGATACACTAGTAATAGGTGACTCCATAGTCAGACACACTGATGTCCCACTGACCAGGCTGAACAAGGAGAAGGTGACTGTGAGCTGTCTATCGGGAGCTAGGATCCGCCACATAACACACGCACTCAGGTCACTCCAAAGCAAGTACAAATATGAGAGACTCCTGTACACATATGGTTTCATGTATTTTAATGTATTTTAATACATATATTTTTAATTTAACTCACTTGTATATTTTTTTGATTTTTTTTGATTTTTTTGAATTTATGATTTTTTTGTATTATTATTATTATTTTTTTGAATAATTATTTTTTATGCATAAACGACACATATAATAAACATTGTTATTATGTTTAATGATTATAGTTTAACTTATTAGTTTTTTATTAATATATTGCTGGTTGACAGGTTTAGGGTAGAGTTTAGGTACATTATGTAGATAATTTGGGGTCTATTTGCGTATTTTATATGTATTTATTTACCTTATAAAGTATAATAGTCACTGTGGATTTAAGCAAGCCGTTTTTCAACAACTTTTAAGTAACGTTTAGAAAATTTGTATGAGGCCAACCCTAAATGAGAGGTTGTTAATTGAATAATTGTTTTTCTATTTTCTATTTAACATGGATATTGATTGCCATTTAGTGTTTTGTCTTTGTCTGAGGAAGGAAGGATACGAAGCCTTCCGAAAGTGCTTGTCTTAAAATAAAAGTTCTTACGTTATTTTACTCAGTTTTTGTTGCTCCATTTGACTTCATATTCACAATTGGATTATCGCTGTGGCTGTTTTCATACCTGTGCAAGAGCTTACTTTGGGGGTGTGTTTCCTCTGCGTTTCTGTTTTCAAGTACAAATATGACTCCATCATTGTCCATGCTGGTGTGAATAACCTGAGATGTACCTCCCTGGACTACATGAAAAGAGACATAGAGGAGCTCTCCGATTATGTTGCCCAGGCTGGTATGACCCTGACCCTGAGCAGCATCTTGCCCTCACCAAGAATGATACCACAATACAAAGACAAAATGATCAGCTTTAACAATTGGCTCAAGTACTGGTGTCATTCTAAGGGGATCCAATGTCTGTCTGCCTGGGATGATATGTTGGACAAGCCACGCTGCGCAAGGGATGGCTTACACCTGTCACCACTGGGCTTCCGGATATTGGCTAAGGCTCTTGCCACCCCATAGTGCCTTTTTAGGCAAGGCTCAAAAGACAAACCCACCTCCTTAGAAAACAAAATGGAAAAAAACTAAGGGTAATGCTGCTCAACGCCAGAAGTCTAAATCTCAAGATGCAGGCACTTGATGAACTCCTCAGCATGGAGAACATCGACATCTGTGCAGTAACTGAAACCTTGTTCAAGGCTCCTGAGAGCACCCCAGTGCTACCAGGCTATACCTCGTATCATGCTTTTCGGCCCCAAAACCCGGGCGAACCACAAAGGGAGGGGGAGTGTCCATATTCATAAAGGACACCCACACCTCCAGGTTAGTAACAACACATGAAGCATCAGAGACCATACAGGTGCAACTAACAATAGGCAAAACTGCTATACAACTGGTAGCATGTTACAGACCACCCTCCCAATCTCAAGAACCCCACTCAGCCTTCCTGAAGACATTGGAGGATATGAATGTATCACAAAACACCATCATACTGGGAGACTTCAACTACCCAAACATAGATTGGGTACATTTATTCTAGCCCTAATACCCTAGCCCAAAGGTTCCTGGAATTCATAAATTCAAATGCACTGGAACAACTAGTCACCTCTCCCACTAGGGGAGATAATATACTAGACCTGATCATCACAAACATGGGGACAAAATGCTCCACACCGAAGTATACCCTCACTAGTGAGATCTGACCACAAACTAATCACCCTGGATATACATATCCCACCTCCACCCCCAGCACAAAAGACCACAGTGAAAAACTTCTCAAAAGCAGACTTCACTCTTCTTAAGACTGAGATGGTATCCTTTAAGCCCACTGTGCCAGTGGATACCACATCCCACAATGCCGAATCCTTCACAAATGCTTTCTATGGACATCTCCAAGAATGCATGGATCATGCAATCCCAAACAAATCCAAGTCCCTCTCCACCAAATGTAAGCGTCCTGTCTGGTGAACCTCAGCCATAAACAAACTGTATAACAAAAGAAGGAAGCTACTGCACGTCAGAGCGAAATTCCATGAAGGGAAGACATCTCTGATCAACATTAGCAGAAAACTACGTTCTCTCATAAAAACATCCAAGGCAAACTTTGAGAGAAAAATCGCTAAAGACACTAAAGATAACCACAAAGCCTTCTTCAGCTATGTTAGAAACCTGGGCAGAAACCCTCAGATATGCTCAGAGTTGGTTCACAACAACAAAAAAATACACTGAACCCACAGATATTGCTAACATTCTGGCTGACAGGTTCAGTGCAAATTTCTCCCCACCTTCACCCCCAAAAGAAGAAATACTTATCCCAGCTGAATGTAATCTCCCTGTCATCTCAGATGTCCAAGTGAGAACTGCCCTAAACAAAGCAAAAAACACAGCATCAATGGGACCTGACGGTATCCCGGGGTGCGTGTTACGTGAACTCCAAGAGGAGCTAAACCCACACATAAAAATGCTATTTAACCTTAGCCTTACTTCGAGATATGTACCTGAACACTGGCGTACAGCAACAGTGGTCCCACTCCACAAGGGGTTGCCTCTACAGACCCTGGAAACTACCACCCCATAAGCTTAACTAGCCTGGTCTGCAAAGCTATGGAAAGAATCATTATGGAACTCATAAACAGAGACATAGGGGATCTACAGACACTTGACCCCACCCAGTTTGGCTTTGTAAAGGGCAGATCCTGCCTTTTAAACCTGGTTGACTTTTTGAAACAGTCACTAGAGCCATTGATGAGGCAAAGCAGTCCATACAGCATACCTGGACTTGGCTAAGGCCTTCGACACAATACCCCACTCAGGCATCATAGATAAGCTAAACAGCTTAAAAGTAAACCCTTATGTCACTAGATGGGTTGCAAACTGGCTAAAGGACAGAACCCATAAAGTTAAAATCGCTGGAGCAATGTCAGACTCAAAGCCAGTCACAAGTGGTGTTCCACAGGGATCTGTCCTGGGACCCCTCTTGTTCGGCATTTATTTCTCAGATGTTAAAGCAAACATGGGAGGGCTGTGGCTGACAAAGTTCGCAGATGACTGCAAACTAGGCGCCATAGTCGATACACCAGCAGACACACACATCCTACAAAAGGCCTCACTGAAACGGACAACTGGTGCCGTAGTCACGGCCTTAAACTAAATGCCAAAGAATGTATAGTCATCCCTTTTGGAAAAAACAAAGTACCCACAAATTATCACATAGACAGCAACCCACTGAGTACGGAAAAAGTAATCAGAGACCTAGGGACCCAAGTAGACAGCGACCTCTCATTTGACACCCACGTTGCCAAAGTGGTTAGAAAAACATTCTACCTTGCACACCTCATCATGAAGGGATTCACATCCAGATCCAAGGATGTCATTGTACCCCTATATTCCTCCCTCATCAGACCCATGATTGAGTACAATGCCCCATTTGGTATGTACCTCCCCCGGCATTTGCAACAGCTGGAGGGACCACAAAAGTACCTCACCAAAAGGATCAAGGGTCTCCAACATATGTCTTATTCTGCCAGACTAAAGAAACTTCACCTCTATTCAGTAGCATACCGCCTGCTCAGAGGTGATCTCTGCCTGACGTACAAGGCCATGTCCAATCAGGATTTGATGGACATGCTCCACCTCAAAAAATCCAAATCCATCAGGACCACGAGAGCTCAAGACTTAAACCTCGGCACAAGTATGAATAGGACATGCTGGAGGGATAGATTCATAACCCAGAGGCTTCCCATGCTTTGGAACAGGATCCCAGTTCGTATTAGGCAGAGACCCTCACTGACTCTCTTCAAGAGAAATCTTGATGAGTGGATGGGAGATTGTAAGTTTACCCCAGGGGTCACATCTGTGTCACTGCTAGACAGGGGCACAGTAAACTAATTCTGTTATATAAGGGGACCTTCATTGTGTCACTACTAGACAGAGGCACAGTATTCTAGATTTATTCTGTACATTTTTGTACCATTTCATGGGGTGGCAAAAGCCACATCACTATGGCTAGGCTTACAAATGCCCCAGGGCAGATAGCCTAGTACTATACTATGAAACTATGATCAATCAAAGCCTATGCAAATGGTTCACTTCAGGCCCCATTACCTACCCTTGCCACACAGTCCTGATTACTAAATGCACATTTTGCATCGCTGGCTATTTTTCATTAATTTTCTTTTTAACTTTGAGAAATCCTTTTCTCACTAATATACTACAATTCTAAAACATGCACATACTGCACACAATCCTCAGCTATACTCCATGTATTTATGATACATGGATAGTGCAGTGGTGTAGCAGTTAGCAGTGTCACCAGTGCACCATCCATGTATCGTAAATACATGGAGTATAGCTAAGGACTGTGCAGTGGTGTAGCAGTTGGTGGTGTCACCTCAGAGCAAGAAGTTCGCTGGTTTGATTCTCAGCTGGAGTGGCTTCTGTGTGGAGTCTGCATGTCCTCCCTCTATTTGTTCAGGTTTCCTCTGGGTACTCCAGTTTCTTCCCATGTTACAAAGACATGCATCTGGAGCATGTCTCTGCCGAAAATAGGCTCTGTCCTAGTTGGACTTCCCCAGTAAACAAATGTTAAATAAATAAAATAAATAAATAGCCTTTATTTCAGTCTAAATGATTTTACTTGTACTCTGTATAACCTTACTCTGATATGATGTTATTGATACGGCACAGTCTGTGCAATGACAAAACAAACATTCTTCAGTCAAGCCCCCTCACTCCCAGTTTTGTCCTAAAGTACTGCTAATGTACGACAAAAACATGCAAACATACCACGATTTGGGTCTGTTAGGTCTAGCAACTCTACTGAACCATGAAGGAGTTTATATTATAAAATAAGCAGACAGGGGAACAAAAGGCAGTAACTGATGACACAAGCAGTTAGAAAATGAGCATAAAGACAAAGAATAAGACAGACTACCACTTTAAGTCTGTACTGTTCTCAGGCTGTTCTATGAGCTGCTTCAGAAGATAACAGACAACATATATCAGCATTTTAGGACTGGGGACATAAGCAGTGGAAATAGCCATGAGTTGTATTTTATTTTTCGTACAGAAAGTCTGCAATAGGTATCCAGATGCAATGCATCATTAGATGAAACTTGTATGGAAGCAACTGAAATATGGAATCATTTTAATGTGAAATGCTATTGGCATCATGTGCCTCTGTCCCATATGCTGCAGAAAAGGCTGTTTCGATCGATTGTATTAATTAAATTGTTGCTGCGTTCCACAACTTCTGACCATCCTGCTTTACATTCATTTTGTATAAATTATATACCTCCTTACAGTGATGCTTACTGACTTTGTAATGATTTTTGTTTTTATTTCTATTGATTGTATTAATTATATTAATTCTTGCTGTGTTTTATATGTCTGTACATGGAGCTTTTCTCCTCGAGCCTCCATTGAAAAAGAGCTCATTTTCTGCCCAATGGACTCTCCTGGTTAACAAACTGCAAATAAATAAAAATGACTGTATCATAAGGCTGCAGGAACTACTCAATTCAGCATCTCCACACACACACACACACACACACACACACACACACACACACACACACACACACACACTGAAGGGATTTTAGGCAGACCTAGAAGTGGTGCACTGTGACTCAAATTTGATTAATTTATTTAAGAATGATTCCCATTTTTGTGAGGTTGCTGCAACATATAGGCATTTGATTCATAGGCAGAAATGTGCTAGAGCGCGACTAACTCACTTTCATAGCTTCTTATAACTGCAGACAATGCACCAGTCAGTTCATGAGACTTCAGAAAAAGGCATTCGAGATGAATGGGTGTTTTGTTGCTTTGTAGTAAATAAAATAGAGGAGGAGAAACAGAACTCCCAATGAGAAATCAGTGGGCAAGAACCACAACCACACAACAAAAAGGTGCTATACAGTAAAAGAAGCAGCAGATGATGACAAAAACTACTGCAAATGTCCAGTATCTGACTCCTCAAATTTGGAAATTATGATTCTAAATGCTTTCTGCTGGGCAGAGCCCACGGAAACTGATCAAAGTTGCTCAGCCACCTGACACCAGACATTTAATGGTTTACAGACTGTGATACGATTCTGCTACTACTGGTGCATGTGGCTTATCTTTAGCATTTGCCCACAGATAAGTTGTAGTGTAGTTCTGTCATGATGATTGCTGATGCTCAATTCCATAGAGCTCAGCAACGTTTGGAGACATTGCAAGTGTTGCCACTGCATCCAAAGGCATCCAGGCTAAGATAAGTTAAACTACTTGACTTTTTGCACTTGCACTTGTTATTACTCGTGATCATTAGCACTTGTTATTACTAATGATCACTACCATTTGACTGAATTTTTTAAAGTATTTAATTTTTTATTAGGAAATTCTCTTTCCTCTGTCCGCTGGTTTCTTGATTCTGTTTGGTTTTAAATCACCTTGCAGAAGGGTGAATTAACCAGGGACTCAGTTGTTTGGTAACTGAATTGCAAGCGAAGTTACTTTTGCTGTGCTTTAACATTAAGTAGTCCACCACCTTGTGGCAGTAGGTGACTACCTGGTGTGTCTGAGTTGAGAAGCACTGGTGCTCAAAAGTGTAGTCATTTATTGTCAAGATGGCACAGGAGTTCGTTTTCAGCTTTGTATTTTTTTTCTGTCTGCTATAAATTAGGTGTGTATGCACAAAGTTTTTCACTGTGCAGTGGGTGTTAGCAGTACCCTGTACAGACACAAACATTTAAACAGTAAAATTTACCTAAAAAGCAACCAGTTAAGACTTTAAGCTGTAATCCAGTGAGGGACTGTGCAGAGTCAAGTTTATATCAGTTAATTATCACAAAGAGCACTAATACAATGTCCTAGCGCTAACATCTTGCCCTACACCTTAGACACCACCTCAGGAAACTTCTGTAAAACCCAGCCCCTACCTATAACCACTTACCCTAATACAGATCCAGACAACATGGATATGCAATTTCCTAAAGTCTCTGGTGACTGCATGGCAGACACGGGCTTCTTGAAACAATGAAGCAACTGTCTCATGTTCTCAGGCAACCATTTAATCCTTGAACAAACTAACATAGCATGCGAGAGATGTACATACACAACTTCCTTGCAGGCAAAAATCCCGCTTACAAACAAGGCTGTCAAGAACACACACACACACACACACACACACACACACACACACACACACACACACACACACACACACACACACACACACACACACACACACACACACACACACCTTTCCTATGTTGAGGCACTTAAAAGAAACTTTCCCAAACCCCAATGTTGTCAAACCCTATCCTCAGCAATCTCTAAAGCACACACCAGAAGCAACACCAAACAGCACACACAGACCATACATTAAATGGATCTCCCAAGAGTGAAGCCCATAAGGTAAGCAAACACTAACACTCTTGTCATAGGGGACTCCATTGTAGGACACACAGATGCCCCACTCATCAGGCTGGACAAGAAGATGATAACAGTTAATTGGTTGTCTGGATCCAGGATTCAAAATATCATGCACACACTCAAGTCGCTGTACCACAGGTACCAATATGATTCTATCACAGTCCATATGGATGTAAACAATGTGCCTTACAGGACTATATAAAAAGGAGACATCATGGAACTTTCTGTGTGTCTCAGACAGGTATGTGCCTTGCATTGAGCAGCACTCTACCTTCACCAAGGATGATGCCACAATATGAATAAAAAATTAAACAGTTTCTGTTTTCATTCAAATATAGGTCAGCATAGGAGAACATGGTTAACAGACCATGTTGCTATGCTAAGAATGGTCTGCACCTGTTCCCGTGGGTTTTCAGACATTGGCTACAACTTGATCTGCCACCTTGCAAATAAATAAATAACTCCCAAACGCTAAAGGTGGTCTGTCACAAAAACAGTCAATATTGGCAGAAAAAAACAGTCAGTATTGGTCTGCCACCTTACAGCATTTTTTTTATGCAATACCAAAATGGTAAACCTACCAACACAGCAAAAAAAACTCAAAGTAACCTTAAAGTGCTACTGCTCAATGCCAGAAGTCCCAACAAGAAACTTCATGCGCTCAGTCTGGAAGATAGAGACATCAGTGCCATTACCAAGACTTGTTTTAAAGCCTTAGAAAGTGCTCGGGCAGTGGAAGGCTACAGTGCCTTCCACACATTTAGCCCAACAGCAGCTGCATCTGACCCCCCCCCCCCACACACCATATCACGTCCTCACTGGTGAGGTTGGATCGCAAAGTGGTCTCCTTCGAAGTAATAGTCTAAACCTGTATCTGTTAGTAACTATTCTAAAGCAAACTACATCTTATTAAACAGTTTGCCAAAATTCAATGCTCCCCAAAACCAGAGATCACACCAACCTATGCAGAATTATTCAAAGAAACACTCTG
Organism: Protopterus annectens; assembly: GCF_019279795.1. Lineage (NCBI taxonomy): Eukaryota > Metazoa > Chordata > Ceratodontiformes > Protopteridae > Protopterus > Protopterus annectens. The sequence goes on from NC_056731.1 coordinate 1,840,495,654, forward strand.
CAAACATGTAAATAGCTGCACAGAGACTGCTGTACCTACCAGAAGCAAGCCCACAAAAATACCAAATACAAACTTCACTGATGGAATTCTTACCTCAACAGAGTTTATAACAAAAGGAAAAAATTAATGGCCAAAATCAGAAAGAGCAACTCTCAAAAAAACGTGCTCACTAAATAAATAACTAAGAGGATTTAAGTCCAACAAAGCCAACTACGAGGTAAAGATAGTCTCACAGGTTAAGGACCATCACAGTCTTTTTCATCTATGCCTTAAGGTAACACACTGAAATGTTCTGAAGTGGTGGTAAAGGGCACCACCTTCACTGACCAGGCTGACACAGCAAATCTGCTTGTTGACAAATTTGGCTCTATCTTCACCTCTCACCCCTCCACCCCACCCTATCACCTGTGAAATCCCTTCTAGCATACTGTCCTCAACTACAGCAGGTCCTGGCAGCACTCACTGAGGCCAAAAACACTGCCTCTGTGGAGCATGATAATATCCCAGTTTGCTTCCTAAATAGTTTACAACATGATCTATCAGGACCAATCAAGGCACTCTTCAACTACAACATCAAAACAAGTTAAGTGCCAAATGACTGGATGACTGTAATGGTCATCCATCTTCATAATGGTGGGCCTTCAACTGACCCCAGAAACTACAGTCGCATCAGTGTAATAATTCTATTATGTAAAGCTATGGAATAAACTACTATAGAAATGATCAGCAAGGACATTAGCAACCTACAAACACTGGACCCATCCCAGTTTGGCTTTGTCAAAGGAAGGTCTTGCTTAGTCAACCTGGCAGATGTGTTTGAGTGTCACCAAGCAATGAATCAGAGAAACAGCGCATACTGCCTATTCTGTCCTGGCTACGGTATCTGACTATCCCACTCAGGAATCGTTGACAAACTCACTGAACTAGGCATAAATTCCTACTTAACTTGCTGGATTGCTGTCTGGTTCACAAATAGGTCCCAAGAAGTTAGGACTGGTGAGACCACCTCCACCAAGAGACTGGTCAGCAGGAGAGTACCTCAGGGCTCCTTGCTGGGCCCAGTCTTGTTTGGCATCTACTTCTCAGAAGTCATGGCTAATATCAAGGTCCCATGGCTCTCCCAAGTTTGCAGATGACTGTAAATTGGAAGCTATCACAGATTCCTCTCAAGACAGTAGCATCTTGCAAGTGGGTCTAACACAGACAATTAACTAGTGTCAAAGCCATGGCTTAAAACTAAACATGAAGAAATGTATTATAGTGCCCTTTGGAAAACTGTCCAACCAAGTTAATTACTCCATCAATAAAACATCCCCTAAGATATGCTCCAGTAGTTAGGTATTTGGTAACAAATGCAGACAGTAATCTTGCCTTTGACCAACATGTAGCCAAGATAGTAAGAAAATAATTCAATGTCACCCAACTTATAAGTAAAGGTATGGCATCCAGGTCAAAATAAGTTTTAGTACCACTTTACTCAGCCTTTATCAGATCCATCATTGAGTACAATGCCCCCTTTGGTACGCATATAACCAGGCACCTGCAACAGTTGGAACAAACCCAAAGGTTCTTCACCAGGAGAATCCAGCATATGAATACCCTGTCATACTAACAGCTTTACAGCCCAATCTCTATACTCAGTCTCAAAGATTACCAAGAGGAAATCTATGCCTGGCATGCAAGGCATCCTCAGATTCAGTGCTGAAGGATCTCTTGCACATCCACAAAATGAACAGCACCAGAAACTCTAGATCCAATGATTTAAACTTTGCTTGTAACACAAATAAAACACGCTGGAGAGACCGACGTGTGTCTTAAAGGATTCCCATGCTATGGACTACGCTCCCAATCCATATAAAGCAGAAGTCTTCCTTTGCAAACAAAACCTTGACCATTGGATGGGAAATTGTAAATTCACCCCTGGTCTGGTCCCCATGTTTCTAATGGACTGAGGCCAAAATATTCTCCAAAATACCCCACCCCCACCCACAAACACACAAAACCCTTAGCTATCCCTGGTAGTGAAGAGCCAAAGGCTGCAAAATCACAGTTTACACTTTGGAGGTTAACTTATTTATTATTTGTGAGAATGTAGTCCTCCTCCCATTCTGTTTTATGCAGAACAGCTAGGGAAAATGGTAGTTCCATCCAATGGTATGGAGATTTCTGTATACCCTTCCACCATGCTAGCAGACTCCATACCTCAACACAAAGTTTAGGGAAGAATGAACTTTTTTGCTGTCCACTGGCTAGAAATTGTGTGATTTCTGGTAATCGGATCCCTGGAAGTAGTGAAAATTCCCATGGCCATAGTGAAGGATGCTTTCAAAGGTGAGGTCTTGAAGGTTAATCAGACTCTCTTATGTTCATCTTATGCCTCCACGTGAAAAAGGTTCTACATTTGGGTGAAGGTGAACCCTGTACCAACCCCAGATGGTCAGTCTGCAGGTGCTCCTGCCATCTCTCAGACACTTGTATGATTCAGGCCTCAGTTATTTTACAGTCAAAACACAGGTATCAGCTAATCCCATTCATTATGACCTTATGGAAGGCAGTACTCCATCCAGCATTAGATTGTTATGCAGTTCCTGAATGCATTACTGCACCTCTGTCCTCCTTTAAAGAACTCCTCCCCTCCATGGGTCCTGAACTTTATAATTTGTAGGCCTGTCTGCACACCATTTAATGACACCAGCTTGATGGCAGCTATATTAATTTTTTGGAAAACACTTTCTGGTGGTCATTGCCTCCTCACATTTGATTTCCAGGCCACAGGTCCTCATGTGTAAGCAACCATATCTGAAATTCCAGAAGAATTAAGTGTAAAAATAATATTGCTCCAGAAGTGGTGTCCAAGTTATCCCTGAACAAGTCTATTCATCATTCTGTTTACTTTATGGAGGGAGATGCCTACTTCACAACCTGGATGTGCAGAACCAGCTCAAGTTTTACCTGATACAGGTGTGTGAAATTATAAAGGTGGACGAGCTTTTGGGAAGAAAAGGGCTCATGGCTGCAAAACACACACTTTCTTAACCTCCACTACTACTGAAGTCAAAGCCCACTCCACTACAGGAGTGTCTGTCTCTACTGCTTTCTTCAACAAATGTCTCCTCTGAAAATGCATGTGTTACAGTCCCTCGGATTTCAGTGCACTTCTTTACCAAGCATTTCTATCTTAACCCTAGTTTTAGATGGCAGGCATCTTTTGCTAGTATGGTAGTTCAGGATTAAAACCTTCTGATCTTGGTCTTTCACTAGTTCTCCAGCTTCTTCCATACTGGTGGTTACAAGTTGGTATTCAACCCAATTATAAATCCCATCTGTATGGGTTCTTGATGGAAAATGTAACAGATATTTCAATTTTACTTTTATTTTTTTATTTTTTGACTGGGGTAGCGCCCCAATCTCGAGTTGACCAATTTCAGTTTCAGCCTGGAAATGAATATTCAGGCATGCTCTTACTATACATTTTATTCTTTTATTTTATTTTGCTTTTGATTACTAGGTTTGTCCAACTGAGTTTAGTCAAAAAACACTTTTCAGGGGACGCTGTTTCTGAAAGAAGACAAGTGGTTTGACGATATAGCAAGCTGATGACAACAGTTGTATTTATCCTGAAGACATACAGGAACAGATCCACTGATTTGATAGGTGGCATTTTAGTTGCATTTTAGTTTACATTCTGAATGGATTTCAATGGCAGTGGGATGTGATTCTACAGTTTAGCTATACCATCTGAATACAGAGAGTCACCTGCAGTGTTAAAGATGATTTGGTTAAAGTGATTGGTGATTTTTCTCTAGGATGATACCAAGATACCTTCAGAAATTTCATTAAGACAAACTACCTAATACTAACTGATACACTGACAAGCTTCAAATATCCACCAAGCCAAGTTAATTCCACTGCCCCTAACACTTTATGCACTTGTTTGGGATTTGGGAACATATGTGGACAGTGACCTTACTTTTGACCATTACAATTCCATTGTTGTAAGCAAGTCCTTCTACACTGCACAGCTTATAAACAAAAGGACTGTGTCTAGATTTAGAGATGTCACAGTCCCCATTTACTCAGCCCTCATTAGGCCAGTCATTGAATATAATGCTCCCGTTAAAATAAGAAATCATACTATTCCCAGCTTGAACTCCAGCATAAAACCAATCTGAAAACATTATGGGACTCCATCTCTACTCTACTAAAACCTGCGACAAATAGAGATCACACCCCATCACCTGATACCTCTTCATCATAATTAGCTGAAAACTTTTAACAAGCACTTCATAAAATCAATAGCAGACTTACTAACACCTCTAAAACTGGACCCCCACCCTTCAATCTGTTTAGGCACCAATCCTATACCACCTATGACCTCTAATGCTATCATTAATAACCCCCTACCTAACAAAATGTCATACAAACCCCATTCTCATTTCAGCCCACACCCAAAAACACCATAAAGAAACTTCTACAAAAACTAAAACCCTGTTCCACCTTAGCCGATAATCTTCCACCACACTACCCAAAATTGGCTGCCAACTCAATTGCCTACCCAATCAGTATCCTTATAAATAGGTCTTTATCCGAATTATAAGCACCAACCATATGGAAACAACCTCACATCACCCCCATCCACAAAGGAAGCAACTGTATTGAACTAACCAATTTCCATCCGATATCCATCCGGTTACCCATATCCAAAATTCATGAGAGAGGTAATTTTTTAACGCAAACCCAACATGGTTTCCAACCCAGGCCACAGCACAACTACAGTCTTACTATCCTTTACAAACACCATGAACAAGGCCAGAGATGCAGGATGCTATACAACCTCAGTATTCATTAACCTCTCTAAAGCCTTTGACATGGTCTCTGACCCCCTACTACTGAACACACTGTCCAACTTAGACTTCTCAGATAAGATAGTAAAATGGGTTCCAGAGCTACCTCGTGGATGGTAAACAAGCACTGAAATGGTCCACAACCCTACTGGGGTTCAAGTCTCCATCCTCAAATCCCTACTCTTCAACATTTTCACTAAAAACCTTCACACTTCCTCCCACCCTGGAACACCCATTCAATATGCTGATGATTCTACCATAATCTGTACAGCTCAATCACAATCAGAACTGCTTTCAAAAACTAAGCAGTCCTTCACTGCAGTTGAATCCTGACTAAAACATGCCCAACTCTTTCTTAATCCAAAGACGACTAAATCAGTACTCTTCCACCCTAAAGCACCTCCCCTGTCACCAATTATTACAACATCTTTGCATCTGACAACACTGTCAGAGAAATAGTGCAGGAAACCAAACTTCTACAAGTAATCACTGAAAATAAACTTTCCATCGACCACTATATACAGCAAAATATACATAAAACTCATCAAAAACTGGGACTCGTACAGAAACAAACATTTCTTAACTACAGCAGCCAAAGTTTCCCTAGCAAAAACCTTTTTACTTTCCTCATTTCTTTATGGTGCCCCGTTCTTAACTAATCTACAAACTTGTAACCTAAACAAGATGGAACAGTGCTAGAAAAGTAGCTAAGTTTACCACAAACTCTAAATATCATAGACGTCACTGTGAAACGCTACTAGAACTAAAATTGGCTTGAACTTCCCAACCAATTTGCTTTTATTCAGCTATCCACTTTGTACAACCTTATTTTCAAGCCTAGTGCCTGCCCCAAGCTAGCCAACTTAGTCAAACCTTATACACCAAATAGATCCCTATGATCAGAAGACAAAAATCTCTTAGCTATCTCAAAAACCACAAAAAACAGGCCACTCTCTGTATTCATATTCTGTCTCTAAATTAAGGAATTCATTACCTCTACTACCAGGTCTATGCCTGTCCTAACCCGCTTTAAAGCCTCTTCAAAAAAAATCATCTAAAAAATACATGGCTCTGCTCCTGTATAAATCTGGCCTAATGCTCAGCTCTTCCTCTTCCACACTAGCTTCATTTTCTTCTTCTGTCGCATCTCACTCCTTCACAGTCTACAAGATCCTAATGTCTTTTCTAACTCCTTCTCTGTTTCTATACCATATCCTTAAGCTACTGCTCTGCCTGTAATGACTCTATTCTTCGTAACACTCTCATTACCTATCTGCATCACTTAACTCCTCTGCTATTATTTTCCTAACTGAAACCAACATTTTATTTTTCAAGTACTATAACAACCAATGTAATACACTATACTACCAACATACTACTTTTGTACTCTTTATCTACCCACAGGCTATGTATAAATTGTTAGAATGACTACAATTGTCTATAACGAGAATTGTCAGATGTGTAGTACATCTTGTAACCTAGCTTACATTCTATCAATTTATTTCTGTATAGTATTCTTCATGCCACTTGTATTGTTGTTTTGGACTATAATGTATTTGTATTGCACTATACGTGGAGCTTTTCTCTCCGGGCCTCCACTGAAAATGGTTCTGCAGACCCAGTCAGATCACCTCGGTAAACAAATGTCAAATAAATAAATAATAAAATAAATAAATTAAATATGTTCAGATACATGCAACAACTAGAACACCCAGAGATACACCTTACTAACAGGATACAAGGCCTAAACAACATGTCCTACAAGGACCAACTCAAAGCCCTGTCACTATACTCAGTATCCTACTGACGGCTAGGTCTACAAGAAGGGAATATGGCTAGGCTTAAAATGGCCCACGAGGGAAGCTATCCAAGTACTTACCTATGAACATGAAATTCTATTAGAAATAAAGTGGTGTACTAAGTTAAGGGTTAAGCAATTTTTTTCCTTATAGAGAAATCTCTGCATTGTGGTTAACCAAGAAAAAGCTAGTTGAGTCGATCAGCTCTACGGTTGAGAATTTATGTAAGAGATTATGGTGGAAAACAGTATCAAACGCTTCTGATAAGTTTAGGAAGTTGATGGAGACTAGGATTCCGGCATTTCTACGGATGTTGACAGAATTAACAAAATTCAGCAAAGCAGTAGTTGTGCTGTGACGAGAACAGAAACAGTGTTGGGTTGAAGACAGAAGTTGGTTATCTATTAGACAGTTGAGAAGTTGTGAATGAATACTTTTTTTCATAGGGGAAATAAAATGGCAGTTGGCCTATAGTTTGAAAGATCTGTATTGATTCCACCCTTGTGCAGTGGGATAATGAATGATTTTTTCCAATGTCAGGAGACTTTATTTTCAGTTATGCACTGATTTATCAGAATTGAAACTTAATATGCAATAGCGCTGCTGCTATTTTTAAGATATTTGCCAGGTAGACTGTCAGGAGCAGTTGTAATAGCTATTTTTGATTGTATCTGTGGGAACTGGTTGGAAGGAGCAATGCTGAAGGAGCTTATTTGATTGAATAGGGACATCAAGAGTTTAATTTGTCTCATAGTAGTACTTTCTGTATAAAGTGTGTATTGAATGGTTTGGCTGTGGTATCACTTTGCTTCTGTGTGTTTGGTGTTAGCTATGTAACTTGCCTTGGATTTGACCATTTATTGACCGAGGCCCAGAAGAGATTTGTATTATTATTAGTGTGTATATTTTGACTGCCTAAATAGTTTTTTTTTTTTTTATATTTGGTAACAAGTTTTGTTGGGTTTGTTAGTTGTCTACATACTAGTAAAGCAAGAGCAGTTTTATTTTTCATCCAGACATCTGTGCTTTGTCTCTCTGCTACAGGAGTTATTTAGTTGGTAGGGATAGCTATGGGGCAGGGTTGGCACAAACTATTTTTATTCTGAGGGGAGCTAGTGTGTTTAGAGGCAGCATCACCTATGTAGAGAGTCTTTACTGACTTCCAGTTAAGGATATGTAATGTACTGATAAAAGTGTTTTCATGAAAAGTAGTAAGTTTTCTTATCATATAGTACTAATGTCTTTGGAGCCATTTGCTTTTGTACCTTATGGGGCAGATAGGTAGCCTAAGTGATTACTTAACCAAACAGAGGTTTGATGATATTTTTTGAAGGATGTTAAGAATTAGCTTACAGTTTGTTTGTTTTTTTTTTACTAGGGACTAACTGCCATGAAATAAACTATGCAACTTCAGCAAAGACATTACATGAGAAAATGAGGACTACCTTGCAGTTTTACTGACAAAACTTCTAAAGAGGAAAACAAAAGAATTTTTTATGGGTAGTTAGAGAACTGTAATGGTTATTACTAAAACTGCAGATGCAAAGAAAATATGGAATGGGATGGGAAACATTGGTTACATTAAGTGCCAAAGATAATGAAATGTGTCACTTGTCAAGTGCTTGCCTGATAAATGAATACACAGATGTCCTCAGGTATTGGGAACAACCAAACATTTTAACTGTGGCAAATCTGTTCATTTGATTGCATCTTTTATGTGGCCATTTAGTAAATAGTGTGAGGAAAAAGGCCTTACAACTAAAAGCTGTAAGATTGCAAGTAATAAAAGTAATGTTTTTAATGTGGTAAACTTGATTTGATTACTAAATGCTCATATAGAAGATGCAAATATTATGGGGAAAAACATGTACAAAATAATTTAGGTTTATATGTAATGCAGCAGGGCATGTGCACTTTGATTATGAAATGTTAAAAAAATAACATGTACATTGAAGGTGCTCTGCATATTTCCAAAACTAAAAATGAAAGCAATGACAGAAACAATAACAAAATCAGCAAAAAACTGTCATCAAATATCACAGCACTGGCATTAGAAATTCACTGAAAAGGACATACCTTACAGTCCTCAATGTCTTTATTGGACTCAAGGATATTTCTAATCTTTGCCCCTTAATTGGTCAAAGGATTCCATTACCCCCCCCAAGTGGCCAGCACAATTTATCTACCACTCTCCATTGGCTGTTCCTTGACTGTTATATTCCTGACCTACAAGGCATCCTTAGATCTTGCTCTGAAGAACCCTTTGTATATCTATAAAATGAATGGCACCAGAGCTACTAGATCTAAGGATTTAAACTTTTTATGTTGGAGTACACATATGTATCACACAGAAGCCCCATTCTCTGGAACAGGTTTCCTATTCAAGTGCAACCTGGACCAGTGGATTAGAGATTTAGCTCTGCCCTGATCTTACACTTATGTCTCTGATGGACAGAGGCAGCCATTAAATCATGCCGTAACATACAGCCCTTAAAATCACCTCTGAGGCACAATAACTCAAGGGTTACATTTGGGTTGCTTGGTTTCACTTAACGGCCACAGTGGTCCTTAGCCTAGTATATACCCATGAACCTAAATTTCCAGGCCCTGAGTGCAGCAAATGGTTAAGCTGAGAAGATCTTAGCACATGCTTCTGCTTTAAATGTTGATTACCTTCCTCTAAGCGTCAGTTGGGCCTTCCACACTGGTTAGCTCACAGGATGAGTGGAAGCCAACTGGGCACAGGTTTTTCAAATGTTAACAACCTTTTGCCATGTTAATTACCACAGAGATATAACATCAAGCTGGATCTCCTTGTATTATTTATGGTCTGATGAAGAACGTCAGACAGTGACACTGTGGTGCAGCATTGTGACTTCACAGCTAGAGGGTCTCCGGTATGATTCTCAACTGAAGTGCCTTCTGTTCAAAGTCTGTATGTCCTCCCTGCATTCTCATGGGGTTTCTCTAGTTTTCTCCCATATTCTAAAGACATGCAGTAGATCAACTGGACATACTAAATTAGCCGTAGGTGTTAATTTGTGCATACATGTGTCATATGGAAGAACAACCATGGCAGGGCTGGCCACTAGATGGTGTAAACACTAGCGTTAGAGGATTGTCACTATTGATGTGACAACCTGACTTACCCTGGATGTAAAAATGGGAAAAAGGCATTGTGGGTGGATAGATGAAAGACATCAGACATATGAAAGTGCTCACCATCTTTGGACATTTTTACTTATAAAAAATATGTCAGTCGTTATTCAACTTTGCTTTGTATTTTAAGTATCATTCATTTAAAATAATAAGTTCACAGGAGGTGGTCACTAGGCTAATGACCCTAGAGCCCTTACAAGCCTATCCATATTTATCCTGAGTTGCCCCAATTGTCAGTGGTTAGGTGAGTGAAGTTTGCAAGTGTCTATGGTAGTTAATACCAACTTCCTCTGTCCAGGAGAGACATTGGCACCACCCCAGGAGTGAATCTGCGGTCATCCATCCACTGATCTCGGTTGTGTTTGAAGAGGGTCAGGGAGGGGTTCTGTTTCACATGAATTGGAAGCTTGTTCTGGAGAAGTGGTAGTCTCTGGGAGATGTATCCATCTCTCCAGCATGACCTGCTGATGTCACAGGGTAGGTTAATATCCTTGGAGTGAGTGAACTTTATGCAGTTTTGATTTACGAATGTGTAGCATTTCCACCAGGGCTGAGTCAGAGACTGCCCTGTAAGCCACTCACGTCACTCCTTAACAACATGTAGAAAACAGAATACAGTGACAGGGCTTTCAGTCTTTCCACGCAAGACCTCTGTGGTCTCTCTGATTGTTGCAGGTATCTGGTGAAGTACATGCAAAAGGTCATTGTACTCAATTATTGGTCTAATGAGGGCCAAGTTTCTCTATAGTACCTCAGAGGAGGATTGCGTCATATGCCTTGTCTAGATCAACACAGATGGTATGCACTGTCTTTCCCTTGTCCAGGGCCTTGGTGACTTTCTCAAAGAAGCCAACAACGTTTAACAGGCATGATCAAACTTTAATGAATCCTACCTGGGTTGGGTCCAGAGTTTGGAGATTACCTATATTCTTGTTACCAAGGTCTACAGTGATTCTTTCCAAGACCTTCCAGATGAGGCTAGTCAAGCTTATGCGCCTATAATTCCCAGGGTTGTTTGATGGTCCCCCTTTGTGCAGAGGGATTACTGTTGCTGTCCTCCATTCTGCCTGAACACAGTCAGTTCTCAGACTGTGATTAGACAGGGATTCAAGTGGATCTGCTAAGTCATGTTTTAATTTGTTTAAAGGCAACCTGGGATGTTGACCAGTTCCACTGATGCTGTGTTTTTTTGGCCTTGGAGAGTGCCAATATGACCTGCTTTCTTGAGATAACAGGCTGTGGAATGGTGGCAGGTATACTTTGGGAGATGACTGGAGAGGACGGGGCAGCGAAGTTTTCTCCAAATCTGTCAGCTGGCATGTTGGCTATTACCTCTAATTGAGTATGGATGGTGCCATCCAAAACCAGTTCAGAGCATAGCTGGGAATTCCTTTTTAGATTTCAGACGTAATTAAAGAATACCTTATCATACTTAGCTAGGGAGGCTATTTTTTTTTTTTTGCTTCTTAATTAGCTCTGGAGAACTTGACAAGATCTCTAATTTGTTTGTCTAGACTAATAAGAAAACAGGACTTGGAAAAACATTTCTGAAAAATAAAACATTTAACCACAATAGCGGAGATTTGCTGATTACAATTTTCACATCACTATCATAAATACATACACTTTCATCCACTGCTGAGAAACAAAATCAGACAGAGATGAGAGGTAGAAAGAAGACCTTCTCATCTGACGCACAATATGTCCATAACACTCAACCTCTGAGCACTAGAATCAGGGACAAAGAATTACCCAAATCAGCAGCTCTTTATAAATATTAGTACCGCTGATTAGAAAGTTGACAAAATAAGAACACATGAATTACATTGCACTTTCTACATATAAGGAAATTAGTTACTGTAATAAATGTAATTATTTACTAATTATAATCCACCACCTTTAGTTTAGGAGATCAGACCAAATGTTTACATAAACATTGGAAAGAGTTGAGAGGTATTACATGTGCCGACAAATGACCGAACAGTATGGCTGGTATACATTTGCTATCAATGTATAGATCCACAAACTTTTTGTAGGCTAAAAAATCAGTAAATTAACAAAACGTCAGTTCTGAAATAAAAAAAAAATCAAAACATCCGAACTCACCCACTAAAAACCGACGAACAAATGCACGATGCATATACTACAAATGCTTAGTTCCCAACAAAAACAGTACACCAACCCTCACTATTCGTTTCTACTACATTAAATGTAAGAATGTCGTTTTAAGATTCTTTCACAAGCTAACCATCACATTCAACGACGGCGCACACGCGACGTAATCAATATGCGCCGTCCATTGCAAACTACTTTCATTATTTGGTGGTTATACTGTCGTGGCTGTATGTTAAGACATAGTAGAGTCCTTTGATTTTGTTAAGCTTTTGGTTCATTTTGTAATGGCTGCAAGTCATGTAGTTGCTTAGGTTCGGAAGGTGATCAGTGTTTATTTAAAGTGGAAAGTGATATGCGTTTGTCCCCCCTCTATTTGTACGTGTTCCGTTAATATCTATTAGTAAAGTTTCTTTTCAATTTTCTTAACGATGTTGGGCTCATCCCGTGGAGGAGTTAGGGGAGGTCAAGACCAGTTCTGCTGGGAAGATGTGAAAGCAGACAAACACAGAGAAAATTATTTGGGTAAGTGTGGGGATAAAGGGAGGGGGACTTTTATGTTGTGAGACTTTGGGGGCAGTTTGATGTTAGTTACGAATTTTTTTATATAAGCCATGCAATAAACTATCACTTTCGGTGTTGTTCATTCATTTGCTAGTTTGACTCCCATTTTTGATTTGCATTCTCATTTGAGGACTTGAGTGGGGTGGATTAGCTCCCCTATATCTTTGAAACCAGTGATACACTATATATGGCTTCTCTGTGATGCTTTGAACCATAAATGTTACGATTGGTTTTAAGTTTCTTATTTTGCTGTGAGTAATTTTGTTTGGACTTGTCTGCTATTGCTTAATTTGAAAGTGGTATATAATATATAGGATATAGGCTATTGGCCTGGAGGTCATTTTAAGCCTAGCCATTTCAACCCAATGTAATACCGTAGGGGTACTATCCATGATTGCATTTAGTGATGAGTGCCCATGTCTAGAAGGGTTGTGGGCATTATCTCTGGTAAGACTTTACAGTGCCCCATCCCCTCATCCGGGTTCCTCCTGAACAGTGTTATAGAGTTGGTCTGTTTCACATTAATTGGTAGCTTGTGCCAAAGGCATAATTGGTAGCTTGTGCCAAAGGCAGTTGCTAGGAGATAAATCTGTCCCTTCAGCATGACAAGTTGCAGGTTATATTTAAGTCCCTGGAACGGATAGCCCTAGACCCATATAATTTACAGATGTGCAGTAAGTTCATTAGGTTTGGGTCTTTGGTTGCTCTGTAGGCCAGGCATATGTCTCCCCTAAGAAGTCTATGATATGGGGTACAGTGACAGGGATTTTAGTCTGTCTGTGTAAGGCACACCCTGGAGGCCTTTAATCTTCTTTGTTAGAAACCTCTGTGGTCTCTCTAATTGCTGTAGATGCTTAGTATGTTACATACTGAATGAGGTGTTCTATTCAATTATGGGTCGGATAAATGCCGAGTGGGGGGGGGGGGGTGTTATAACTTTTTTTGCTCCTGAGGTGATGCCTTTACTAATGAACTGAGCAACATGCAAAGCTTTCCTTACAACTGTAGACACTTGGTGGTCGAAGTTAAGGTTATGGTCAACCTGTGATCCCAGGTCCCTTACCACTTCATGGGTAATTACGGTATTGTTATTGGTTTGATAGTGTGAAGGGACATTGTTAGTGCCGAAGGGAATGATGATGCATTTCTTTGCATTCAGTTTGAGACTGTGACTTTATCGGTAATGTCTGAATGTGGGATTGTGTTGAAAGCTTGCCAAGTCGAGGTATGCTGTGTGCACAGATTTGCCCTCCTCAATGGCCTTGGTCTCGCACTCAGTTCACCAGGTTTAACAGGCAGGATCTGCCCTTCACGAAGCTATATTGGATAGGATCCAAGGTTTGGAGGTCACTATGTCTTTATTTATGAGGTATGTTCCATGGCCTTGCAAATGAGGCTAGTCAGGCTTATGGGTCTGTAATTCACTGGGTCTGTTGCTAGGCCGCCTTTGTGGAAGGGAATAACTGCAGCTAGTGTTACCACTTTGTGAGGGACAGTCCCTCTTTGGGCAGTTGTCCTGCAAAAAAATTGTAAAAATGGCAAATGTCCTGAGATTTTAGGCCAAAATGATTTCCTATATTTTATGTGATAGGTGCATAAAACAGTTACTCTGTATCTGAAACACCTAAATGTTATACAAAACAGAATAAACAACTAAAATGCTACAAGAATAAGCTTTTATTTAAGCAAAAAGGTGAAGTTTTGCACTTTTTACTGGCTGTGGGTATGTTTCGGCCTGCAAAATCTGACGTTTGTACCAAAAATGTCCCACTTTGGGCATTTGAAAAGGTGGCAACCCTAACTGCAGCTGTTCTCCATTCAGCAGGAACAAAGCCTGTGGTTAGGCTGTGCTTGAAAAGGGTACTTAGTGGTGATGCTAGTTCATGTTTTAGCCTGTTTAGAAGACAGCCTGGGATGTCATCTGGTCCCATAGAGGCTGTGTTCTTTGCCTTGGACAGGGCTTTGAGGACCTGCTCTTCTGATTCGTAAAGTGGGGGACAGTTTATTTTAAGTTAGGTGGGGATAAGGGAGTGAAATTTTCACCAAACCTATCCGCTAGCAGGTTCGCTATCTCTGTGGGGGGTCAGTGTGTGTGATACTGTTGTCACCAGTTCTGCATTGTCCTACCCTTTAAGTTACATACATAACTGTAAAAAAGCCTTATGGTTATTCTTGGCAGTACTTGCTAGGTTTCTCTTAAAGGAGCTCTTGGAGGATTTGACAAGTTGTCTTATTTGCTTGTTAAGGCTGTGGAGGGTGCTTTTCCATTGTTGGGTCCTTGTTTTTGTTTTCTTGGACAGCAATTTTTTGCATTTATTGTAGTTTGTTGATGCTGGAAGTCCACCATGGCAGTTTGATTTTACTTAGGGCTCTGGCTTTGATTCTATCTATGGTCGAGTTTATGTACTTATACAAGTGATTTGTACAGGGCTTTGGTGTAAGCCTCAGTGTAATTACCACTTTCAGCTTGGGGTGGGGCTTTGAATGCATTTATAGCTTCACCTATCAAATTTATAATTTGCCTTGGTGAAGTTTTTCAGTCTCATTTCACCCTTAGTGAGTTCTGATGTTAGTGTCAGTTGTAACTAATGGTGGTTCAACGGTTGCAGCAGTGCACCTGTTTGCCATTTTGGTGAGGACCAGATCTAGAATGTTTGTTCCTCTTTTTATGGACAATTTGTTAAAGGGCATTTGAATACACAAAGTCAAGGAACTTTTGTACTGACAAGTTTGAGGTGGAGTAGGTTTCCCAGTTGATGGTGGGTAATTGAAATTCCCCACAACCAGTGTGTTCGGTAAAATTTGTATTGTCTTCAGTTTGGTTAAGTAGGCTTCGGATTTGTATTGTCTTCAGTTTGATTAAATAGGCTTTGTGGGTGTTGTGACCCATGTAGGCGTATCTTTAAATGGCTAGGACTTGAATGTGGGTCTTACCCACTGTAATCTGGACATGGAGTAACTCCATGGAGTTGTCAGTCTAGACGTGAGGTGAATTTATCTGTATTATAGATTGAAACACCGTCTCCTTTAGTTTTCACACATTTATTTTACACTCTAAAGGTGTGGAAGGCATTGTAGCTTTGCAGGGTTGGGGTACTGTCTGAGGCCTTAAACCAGGTTTCTGTGACTGCACTGACATCTACATCTTCTAGTGATAGAAGTGCTTCCAGGGGCTGCAGTTTTGGTTTAAGCTCCTAGCATTTAGCAACATGACCCTTATTTTGTTCTGACTGGTTAGTTTCACATTGGTAATGTTTTTGAGACCTTGCCTAAAAAAGGCACTATGGAGGAGGCAAGAGCCTTTGCCAGTAGCTGAAAGCCTAGAGGTGCCAAGTGCAAACACTCTCTGGCAAAGCAGTGAGTTTTGTCGACCATGGCTTCCCAGGCAGACCGGAACTGGATCCACTTGGAATGACACCAAAAACTAAGCAAATTATTGAAATCAGTAATTTTTTGTTTTATATACTGTGGCATCATTCTCGGTGAGGGTAGTATGCTGCTCAAGGCTAGGGACATATCTGCCTGGGACACACAGTCATAAAGCTCGACCATGTCTCTCTTCATATAGTCCAGTGAGGTATGTCTCTGGTCATTCACACCAACATGAACTATGACAGAGTCTTAACGGTACTTGTTGCTGAGAGACCTGAGTGCATACGTGACTTGATGAATCCTGGCACAGGACAGGCAGCTGACCGTGACTTTTTTTCTTGTGCAGCCTGGTGAGTTGGACATCCATGTGTCTCACTAATGAGTCTCCATTGACAAGAAAACTTGTTTTTTTGAGTGTTACACCTTACGGGCTTGGTGGGTGAGACACTTGTTGCTATGTGTAATGGGTGCTTTGGAGACTGTGTTAGCTGTAGCAGATGTGTTTTTGAAGGTCTGGTGTTTCCGTAAGTTTTTTGAGAGAACCTCCACATATGTGGATTGCGTGTTTGATACATACTGTGTGTATAAGTAGTGGTACTATGTGAATATGTAGTGGTGGGTGAGTTGACAACCATTTCCGTGTTACTGTTTTAAGTGAGAGAGAGCATGAATTCTAGATTCTTGGTATAAATACATCACTTGCACTCTGTACTAGACTATTAGTAGAGGGTTGTCTGTGTACGTGTGGCAGTTGCTACACTGCCTCAAGAGACTCAAATCAACATGGTTACAACAGTATAAATAACATTTTATAGTGTCTTCATTGCATTGATAGTATTCAGTTGATTTGGCGGTGTTTCTTTTTGAAGTATCATTATTTGCCTCTCTAGTGAACTGGACGTTATAAACCTATTTACAATTTGTTGACTGGTATTCTAGCTGATGAGGAGAAATTTTGCCAGTGCACTGGGGAACATCCTGTACTCTCTTTTGAAGTGATACAGGATGTTTTACATCCACCTGCGCTACCACCAACAAAGGCAGGTAGGGCCCTCTGTTTGATATCTCATCTGAAGGACAGAACACACAGGAATGCAACATCCTCTCATGTTGCACTGCAGTATCAGCATTGGAAAATTTAGACTAGAAACCACAGTGTTCTGCATCAAAGTCAAGTGGCGCTACCTGTTGAGCCACCGAGACTGCTTAGAAAAGTGGCCCGTATGGATTGGTGCAGAGGGTTTGTGATAGGTTTTGATTCTCTCAGCCCTCATTTTCAGAATGTGTGACTTTGAGCAAGCCACAGTGCTTGGGTGCAACTGGGAATTTGGATTACCTATGGACATGCACTTGGTTAACTCCCATGAAGTTAGCATACGTTTCCCACACATGGAATGGAACTGAAATGCATGTCAACAGTAAGAACCAGAAATATAGTCTGGGAGTGTCAGTTTGTCACATTTCTCTGGAAACCTTTGCAGGCTAAATTGTGAAGTAAATACCTTATGCTAAGACTCTCTGGAATGATACATTCCTAACTCTGTATATTCCCAGCCAGTGGAGTAAGTCATCACTACAGGTGAAATAAAGTACTATTTTGATCACCTTTAAGGGCAGTCTGTATGATTAGATGAGTAGACAAAAGTTCATCTGGAGGAGTTGTGTACAGTCCTGCTTGATTTGAGTGATCAACACTAAATGTTTGTAAAGGGTGGAAAGAACTTTAGCTCTTCTTACTTAAAGCTGTATATAGCTAGAAATCTTTTGAACAGTTGTCTGGTATTGTTCCTGTGTTTCAAGTTGTCATTCAGTGCTTTTGTATTCTCTGCGATGTTGTTAGTCCCTGAACGTAGATCTTCAGAATTTTATTTTTATTTATTTTTGATAACAGGGTAGATTAACTGGTGCAAGGACTCTTATCTGCAAAAATTCAGGCACAAAGTCAAATACAGAGAGGCAGTGCTATATTCCAGGTGCATATTGTCAGTGAATGCATGCATGGACAGTGTTCTTTATAATGTCCATTTGGCATTGTTGATATTAATGATAAGATTTTAGTATATAATAGTGGAACTGTACTTCATAGTGTAAATGTTGCACAACCTTAAATATGTAGTGTTTATGTGCTGTATATTTACATTATGTTATTAGCTTGCGCTGAGTATAGATTTTTTTTTATAGAATGTATGCTAAATTATGAATATAATTTTTCAGATTTGTTACACTATCCATTATTAATAAATCAGTTGTAGTAGAAGTGGAAGTTGTATATACTTATTTAATTACCGTGGCCTTTAATTTCTTACATATATTGTACATAGAAAAAAAAAAAAATAAGAACAGCAAGAGTTGGAAGGTTTGTACTTGACCATTAGACTTGCTCTCTGTCACACTTTCCATTGTAGCTCACGGTACAACCAGCTAGCTGTGTATATTAATCCTCAGAGCTTTCTAGTGCTTTAAGGAAAGCATTTTCCTGAAAGTGGAATACAGCATTAATTAAACATTAGAGAGTGCAGTTGACATTTGTTTAGTGAGGAAGAGTAGTCATGTCTGGAAGCACAGATTAAAATGTTTCTGTCAGTCTGTTAATCTCTTTTAATGGTGAGTGTAGGGAAGAAACATTTTATCACTAGTTAATAAAGGAACTGTAGAAATATCAGATTTTGTTTTAAATGCCTTTGCCATAAAGGTTGTTGAGCCTTACTGCAAAACAATATACTTTAAATAAATAGTATTTACTTGATATTTGTTTACTGGGAAAGTCCAACTTGAATAATGTCCCCTTTTCAGCAGAGGCCTGGGGGTAATAGCTCCGTATTGACATGATGTGGTTACAGTTAGTTATTAAAAATGAACAAAATATTAAGCACATTCAGCTTCAGGTCATTGCAGTTTTAACCAATACATGCATAGTGCAAATATTAGGACACATATATAACAAGTTGTAAATAGTGGTTTACTATGACTTACCTGAACTGCAGGAAGACTAACTTCAGATGTGCGAAATCACGATGTTCAAGGGGCAGGAAATCGAAACTGACTGAGGTTAGTTGAGTTGCATGGTGCACCATTTCACAAGCAATGTGCCAAGACTATGGAGGGAGGTCGCGCTTGAGTGAGGAACACTATCTCGGAGTAGGTATGCATCATAATAGGGGTGAGCTAACTGCCGTGGCTGGAAGACGTGAATGTCTAAAATATGGAATGCACTTAATCTTATAAACCAGTTTTGACATTCTGCTCTTTCATGCTTTTCAAATACAAAATTATTTTTTGGCCATAACATCACTCAACCTAACACTAAGCGACCTTTCAATAGTAAACCATAAATAGTTATAGTATCTACAAGTTTCAGTTCATAGATACGACATTAAACACACAGAGTACACTCTTTGGTGCAGAGATGACTAGATAATGTAGCCTAGGCAAAATTGTGTGTGTGTGTCTTTTAAGCAATAGATTGATTGTGTTGGGGAGAAGGAATTAGTAAACACTATGCTGGTGGTGGAAGGGAGGGATGGACTAGTTCAGCTTTAAGGCTGTGTTTGTTTAAGGATGCGTCCTAAAATGTAGAAAAAAATGGTATTTCCTATGAAAGTGAAAGTCATATAGTAAGTTTGGCAGTTCTTATGGTGATTAAAAATACTTAACTGCATTAGGTCATTATGAAGTACAGAGAAAATGGAATTCATTTTGCTGTCAAAAGAGGGTTGTGATACCCAAATATGATGTCATAAGCTTTTCTTGCAACTCTAAATGAGCTGTTTGGCAATGGCACCATTTTGTTCATATTGAAAGACAAACTGATGCTACTAAAAGATTTGCTTAAGCCTCCTTGTCATGAAGAGACAAGGCCACTCTTGCCCAGTTTTTTCCCAAAGCTTGTCATAATGGGGGTGTAGATGTCACCGATTAGGATGGGAGGGGATACGAGTGACTTTCTATACTCTAGAATCTAAGCCAGGAATCACCATCTTAAAGATATTAAGCATTTCAATAGAGCAGGTTTCTCTCTTACCAGGAATCACCATCTTAAAGATATTAAGCATTTCAATAGAGCAGGTTTCTCTCTTACCATCTCAGAGTTTGTATGTAGCCATAATACCCAAATTATATAAGGGGATGAGAACAATAGTCATGTGAATAACTGACAACTAGAGTTTGAGGATGATCCTGATTTAAGTCTTACAATGAAGTAGGAAAGGGCCATTGCAGAAAACAAAGTTTGTAAGGTTGATTTTTGACATGTGCTCTGAAGTGATGTAGTCTGTTTAGAGTACATTAATCGTTGTCATTATATATTCCTCCATGGGTGTGATCTTTTTATGTAGAAATTGTGTGTGTGTGTGTGTGTGTGTGTGTGTGTGTGTGTGTATGTATATATATATATATATATATATATATATATATATATATATATATATATATATATATATTATATATATATATATATATATATATATATATATATATATATATATATATATATATTTATATATATGATGTGTCTGTGTGTGTGTGTGTGTGTATATATATATATATATATATATATATATATATATATATATATATATATATATATATATATATATAAAATATAGTTCAAAATGCCTACATGACTTCCATTGAAAACATCAAAAATCAAATAATGTATTGTTGATATTATACAGCCACAGATATAATGTGCTATTTAACGTAGAAGTCTTCTGCCTTTCAAGTGGGGTTTGAGGGAAACCACCTCATTCAAACCCCTCCCTCTATGTGCAGCGAGCCTTAATATCCAACCTAACTCAGCCTCTTCTGTGTTGTTAGTGATGTCTCCTATTCTATTCGATACTCTTTGTTGGTAAAGTACCTGAAAGAGAAAGGTATGCATCGGTCCAAATTTCAAAGTATGTTTAGCTAAGGCGCTGCAATCATCACGCCTTAATAAACAATAGTGATGGTCCCTTATACGCTCTCTGAGGGACCGGTCGGTCTTCCCCACATAGAAAGAAAAACAGTGCACACAATGAGCAACATAAACTATATGTCTACTATCACAGTTGGTATCTACCCTAATGTCCCACAATTTGCCCGTGTCGGGGTGTTTGAAAAAGTGTGATTGATCTATATAGGGGCATTGTTGGCATACTCCACATCTAGCTGTATGTTGAAATGCTGTGTGCGGATGGGTACTACGATATTGCTGTTGAGACCCATGACATAAAAGTTTCTTAAGATTTGGCATATTGCTGAAAGTAAATAGAGGTACACTACCAACTATATGTTTCACATGGTCATCAACAGTAAGGATGTTCCAATGCTTGGTAATGGCCTGCTTGATGCAATTTATGTTAGTACCATAAGGTATCACAAAAGATTCAAATGGAGACTTATTTGAATTTTCTGTGGTAGGTCTATTAACATCAGAAAAGTATGGATGGGCTCTACTGGCTCTCAAATATTCCATACTGGAATAGACTTTTTGAATTTCATGAATGTTATATCCTCGACTAACCAAGCCATCCTGCAATGAAATCATTTCCCCGTGGAACAATTCATCAGTACTGGATAACCTAGACAATCGCATGGCTTGTCCTTTGATGATATTTGTATAAATATGTTGGCTATGCATACTTTGTCTATGCAAATACGAAGGTTTATAGCAGGATTTACGATGTACTTTGGTACATATTTTCATTTGATTCTTGTACACATTAACATCTAAGTAGTTATGCTATCTAAAGAATACTCCATTGTAAACTTCAAAAAAGTGTTCATCTGATTAAGCTGAAGATGGAATTCATGCAGGGATTCTGCTGTTCCCTCCCAAATAAAAAAGAGATCATCTACAAATCTCTTGAAGAACCTAATATTACTATTACCAACAATGTGATTAATCTCGAAGGTGGCCATGACGAGATTGGCATAACTGTTGGCACAACTCGTGCCCATGGCCACCCCCTGGTTTTGTTTATAACACATGTCATCGAACAAAAACACATTATTGTCCAAGACTAATTCCATGAGAAGACATAACAGATCAATCTTATAGGAGGGCCCATCTGCATTAGTCCATGGTGCCTCATTGCTTGATATAACCTCACCAACAGCTGCTAATATAACCTCACCAACAGCTGCTAATTCAGTATATACTACACCTACTGAAACTTTTGAGAATCATATTGAGCCTTCATTGTCCAAGAATTTGGTCACATCAAATAATACTCAGAGTTTGTCTAGTAGTGTAAGGAGAAAAATTCAACTGGAGACGCACAATACATCGGATTTTCCGTTACCCATTCGAACAGGGAGAAAGAGGTCTTTGGACATGGACATCGACAGGGGGGGCCAAGAGAAAAGAGTTCCATCCGGTTCAACAACAGAGAACTCTTCCCAAATATTGGAATCCCAATCTTTAGTATTTAACATATCTAATCATATTTTAACTGAACATGAGAATGCTGTTCTTAACAAGGGCTTATCTTTTATACCTTCAACAAAGGTTGATGTGAGTCGGATCATTATATCTTTGAGGATGTTTCGTAAAATAGCCCTCAAGTTAATGTATACTACTCAAGGAGATGAACAGGATGTTGTCAGCTATATTGGGTATAAGAGGAGGAGTACCTTTACTCCACATCTACAGGCCAATCTCGATGTCTTTGTTAAAGCAGTAGAGAAGAGCATATATGACGAAATATGCACATGTCACGACATGATCGAGGACAATCTTACAAAAATGGAGAAAGCAGCTTTAAAGAGCTTACGTGACAATCAGAACATTGTAATTCGACCTGCGGATAAAGGAGGCCCAGTTGTGGTCTTGGACAGTGAGTACTATTTTCAAAAAATGAAGCAATCACTCAATAGTGCTCCATTTAAGGTAATATCTTTTGATTATATATATATATATATATATATATATATATATATATATATATATATATATATATATAGCAGTTTATATGAATGCAAATGTTTCAGATACTTCTTGGTTGATAATCCTCTTATACCTACCATAACGGGTCTACCGAAGATTTACAAGAACTTGTATGAACCTGAATTCAGACCGATTGTATCTGGATCAGGATGGCTGATGGAACCAATCTCTATTTATTTGGAAAATGAGCTTAAAAATATCTAAATTTGCATGACTATGTCCTGAGAGAGACTGAACATTTCTTAAAAGATTTGTATGTGGATATGACCACGTTATCCCAAGTTGACAATGTTTTCTTTGTCACGATGGACGTTGCATCATTGTTCACGTGCATTCCTAATGAAGAAGGACTCATGCATTTGAAATGGTTCCTGAATACAGTAGGCAAGTTGGACCAATATAAGATTGATCTGTTATGTCTTCTCATGGAATTAGTCTTGGACAATAATGTGTTTTTGTTCGATGACATGTGTTATAAGCAAAACCAGGGAGTGGCCATGGGCACGAGTTGTGCCAACAGTTAT